>NC_139705.1:6530841-6740841 GCF_964188405.1 Protomyctophum parallelum
ATTTTATGCCAGTGTTAATTTTTAGTTGGCTAAGACTAGATAGTTTAAGTAGCCTAGGCAGGCCTAAAGTTCAATGGATTGTTAAAAAGCTTAAATCAGAATTTGCTACTAAAAGTAACACTAAGACTAAGTTGCTAAAATACTTTTAGTCTTACTAGAATTACTAAAATGACTGGGTTAGGTTTCTGGTTTAGGTTTTAGGTTTATTCTAAGTGGGGAACAAATAACCTTTTTTGCATGGTGGGGAACATAGAACCTGGGGAACATATAGGTACGCTCCCAAAATATTATTATGATGGAGGTCTCGGAAACAGGAAAATGAATAGTCCAAAACAAGTCAGTATTGGTGATGGGACCTAAAATGGAAGCGAAAGTTCATTTAAAACGATGGCAGAAACTAAAACCAGCTTTTCCGAGAAACACCAGGTTTGTTGTATACTGAGAGTTTGGAAGGAACAGAGTATAGAGCCGGCAGAGAGGTGGAAATGCATGAGTTGGCTCCAATTGCACAACAGGAATTCATACAGTAAAACCTTTCAGTCTAAAGGCTTTGAGTTTCTTGTCTTGGGTGTTGGGGATAATACAGGGTGATTTGTACATGTCACTCTAAAAACTCTCATGGGACCCAAGAGCAGAGCACCTTTGACCCATTTGGGTCTCAGCCCATGTGACCAGCCTGCAAGACAAAGGCTCTGCTTGGCCTTCTGGTTGCTGACTGCAGTCTTTTGGAGTTTCTATGGTAGTGGCTTTGGCACTCTGCACAAAATGCAACGCGTGCCTGCTCCGAGTGCACATGCATTGATTTAACCCGTTCTGACCTGAGATCAGATTCATACGAGGTTTCCGCCGGACACCCACTGGTCCGATGAACCCATTCTAACCTGAGATCGGATTCTAGAAATGTCAGTCGCTCTTCGATTTTTCAAAAATAGCAGACCTACAAGCTCATATCGCGCCACTCGGTGGCGCGATATGAGCTTGTAGATCTGCTATTTTTCAATAGCTAAAGCATAACATGATGCTGACACCAAAATGGGTGCCCGTTCAGAATGGGTTAAAGTCATTTTTGATTTGTGTAGTGCCAAATTAAATCAAGCCTGGATATCTGAGGTTCGAACCGGGGACCTTTTCGGACTCACAAAAATAGACACACATCATCAAACATCAAAAGAATTGAGTTGAGGATTGATCTTTATTATGTTGTGTATAACAATAGATTTAATCAAAAAGAGTTTAAAAGGCATTGTGTCACAGGAGCTAACATTACTGGTAAAAGATAACGGGTCCTTTCCCTTTCTTTAGCTTCTGCTTTCTTGAGAATAGATACTTGTGTCCCCTTGGTCACATGGTATACAGAAACTTATAAAGATAGCCCAGCCAGACAGTCAAGACACTTAGGCTATGATTTCCAGTAAGCATATTAGAAAATGATCTTTGCACTTTCGATTGCTCCTTTATATAACACATCCATAAATGGTGAATGCTGGTCTGCATTTTTTGAGCACCGTTATCCAGTAGTACTTTACAATGTGTATTACATTGCAAATACACACACGCACTCATCTCACACACACACACATACATTTTCATATGGAAACTGAATGTAGAAGAATAACAAAAATAATAACCTATTCATTATTCATTACCGTAGGGCGGTATCAAATTTAGAAACTAAACAATCTTCTAGACCCAGACAGTCAAGCAACCTAACAAGTTCACGCTTATAAACTAAACAGACATCCATCTTGTTTTGTGGTATCTAATGAGCATGTTGTCACAATGATTACATAATCGCCTAATCGCAATTATTTTAGATAATCACAATACTTCTTTGCTTAATAGTCATAATAATTTCCATTTTAAAAACATAAATAGTGGAACCAACAGATCTACAAGCTCAAAAACGCACTGTGATGCGACGCATTTTGAGTTTAATAATAATTCAATTTAAATTATGTGTTATATCTGCCCTGTGCAACTTTTGTTTACGAATCCTAAAAGCCAAAAATAAATGTATTTTCTCCCATTGTATTCCAATCATGTTCAACCACAGAAATTGCAATTATTTGAGTGAAAATGCTCGTCAAGCAAAATTATTGTCATCAGCATGACAGCCCTATGAACGTGTACATTTTTTTAAATGTAGGAAAATGTATAAGTAATTTAAAAAAATTGGGTTTTGTTTTTTTGCTATGGACGCTACTTGTGGCTAGCCTTACTAGCCACAAGTAGGGATGCTGCTGGCATTATTATTAGCAAATGGTTGGCTGCTTGACGACTTGGGATCCTCCAGGGACAACTGCTGCCTAGTGTGTTAGAATACACATACACACGCACAGCAATCCTATCTCGTCACTGTCCCCTGTGTGAGCTTCACATTACACTAAAGGTGGCCTATAGCCTTGGGAGAGGAACAAATGGGAATGGAGAGGTCTGCTGGCATAGCCTTGGGGAGAGAAAACGTTCGTTATGCAACAGGCGGAGGAGGTGTGATGGAGGTGTTTAGTAACCGCCAAAGCATGAAAGAACCGAGTCGAGCCAAGATGCCTGGAGGCGCCGGGGGCGCCGCGATGACGTGTGCGCAGCACGGATCTACGCTCATGGGAAACTCGGGGTCAGAATCTGTTTACTGGGCTAGTGTGTTACGAGAACACACTGCGAGAACTTGATGCATTGCTCTCAGAGAGCACGTCAGAGAAAATGGTATGAAATATAACATTTAAGATACGAAAAAGTTAATATAACTATAATAGTTAAAAAAAAAAAAAGAATAAGAAATAGATTCATATCTCATCTTGTCTTTGCCCAAACAAAGGCCCTATATACATCTCCACAAATAACGTCAGAGAAAATAGTTTGAAATATAAGATTTAAGATATACGAAAAAGTTAATATAACTATAAAAGTAAAAAAAAAAAAAAAAGAAAGAATAAGAAATAGATTCATATCTCATCTTGTCTTTGCCCAAACAAAGGCCCTTTAATATATAATCTCCACAAATAACGTCAGAGAAAATAGTTTGAAATATAAGATTTAAGATATACAAAAAAGTAAATATAACTATAAAAGTAAAAAAAAGAAAGAATAAGAAATCTTGTCTTTGCCCAAACAAAGGCCCTTTAATATACATCTCCACAAATAACGGAATAGGAAACTTGGTCAGTGATGTTGTATTCATATCGACCGTCTGCCTTCATTGAAAACCTATACAGTGCATTCAACACTTCCTTCATTGGAAGTTTGGTTTCTTTCTTCATTTTTTTTAAACGGTGCCACTTGTTACACCAACTAAATACGATAAACTGTCTAGGATGACAATGGACTTGGCTACAAAATCCAACGGCTACCGAATCTCTCCCTAGCTGACCTCTGCGACGACGACGCACAATGGGAACGATTGTCATTTAAGACGGCGCCACTTGGAATGACAATGGCAGCACGTCTTCACAGAAGTCATCATTGCTGCTTTTGATGGGGTGTGATAACAACACAGTCTGATGGGGATTGGCAGTGACAACGACGATAATCCAATCCACATAAGTCATGTATTGAGGCTTAATAATGATCCCGTCATCATAGATTGATTAACACAGTGGGAAGTATCTGGGGATGCAGAAGTCATACTGTAGTTCCTCTTAGTAAAACAACATGTGCATACAGTTGCCTTTGAAAGAGAACTGCTTTGTAATGCTGAATGGTGTTAACACTACAGTATGTGTTAATTAGACCTGTAAGGGTCATTTTTCACACTCACAGTTAACCAAATACACAGAATTTTACTAATCAACTCTGTAAGTTAATACAGTGGTGTCAATATGACAAAATATTTTTTCCAGACGGTCAGTCAGTTCACGGTTCATGTGTGTGTGTGTGTGTGTGTGTGTGGATGTAAAGTGACTTGTGTGCATAGTGTAAATGTATCCATTAGTGACCCAGAGAGCGTACAAATGTAACCAAATTAACCCTTTACGGGTCCACTCTCCTGAGTTAAATGAACCCTGAGGAGGCATTTTACAGTCTGTGTGTTTGTCAAGTAGTCAGAGGGTGGAGAGAGTGAGGCTGTAATATTCCTTTCCCACAGGGAGTAGGCGGAGCAAAGGAAGCATGCATTGTCTCTGAGAAAGCCTTCAAGGTGTGTATCCATGGCAGTAGGTGTGTGTGAGACAGAGAGTGATGTGGCCTATTTGACTCTCTCGTCTGTCTGTCTGTCTGTCTGTGTGCGTGTGTGCCTGCTAGACGATGAACCTCCCACAGTGCTTTAGTTTAGGTGAAGATTGACAGAGGTTTGGATATACCTGCACGCAGTGTCATAATTGTTTTATGACGCTTGTCTTGTCTCGGAGTACAACCTGCAGGAGCATATAGTCTCTTTTGACACACGCGCCCTGACGTGTAGCAGGGGAAGGATCTGTACCTGGGCACGCCACACGCTTCACTGGGCTCTGTCTGCGCTTCCCTCTATTGTGCAAAAGAACGGCTTCACCACCAGACAATGGAATGAATCTCCTTGACGTTTGGATTTAACGCGTGTGTTCCTGCCCCTGAGGATTGTATCTTTTGTATCTTTTTTATATATATAATATATATTTATAATAATGGTGCGTTTCAATCGCCTGTCCTCCTGGCGTAGCTGGGACGTGCTGGACGAGGACTCGGAGATTCCAGAGGCACCTCCTTGCCCTAGACCCCTGTCCAGTGGCTGCAAGGTGAGATGACTTACTTGACCCATTCTGACCTGAGATCAGATTCATACGAGGTTTCCGCCGGACACACACACACACACTGGTCTGATTAACCCATTCTGACCTGAGATCAGATTCTAAAAAATGTCAGTCGTTCTTCGATTTTTTCAAAAATAGCAGACCTACAAGCTCGTAGCGCACCACTCGGTGGCGCGCTATGAGCTTGTAGATCTGCTCTTTTTCAATAGCTAAAGCATAACATGATGCACCGCTTCTCTTGGCTGGCGTCAGCACTCTCGTATATGATGCACCTCAATAGTGGAAATTTTTTAGATGTTCCATGGCGGTCTGAGTTCCATGGGGGTCTGCGTGGGTTGAGGTGGTTGAGCTTGTATTGGACATAGCAGCATCATGCTGGTATATCTTCTCATCTAGTGCTTACATGTTTGGGGTCTATTAACTTAAGTGACCAGAGCATTGTTGTTAAGTCCCCTCTCCCCTCAAGGGCTGAAAGCCTCTATTTGTACAACTGTTGCAATGTTTTTTAGACAGGCCTTGATTACTGGAGCAAGGCCAGTGTGGAATGGAAATGGCCTTGAAACGTGCCAGTATGCAGGCTGACCATCAAGGGTTGCAATTTATTCACATTTCCCGGGGACACTGGCGTGCGCGCATGCGTGTGTGTGTGTGTGTGACAAATGAAAGGAAAAGCCAACCTAGTGTCTTTAAAAAGAATTGCTGCTCTGAGGGCAAGTTGTTAGGAAGAAACCAACTAACTCCAATGACATTTTATTTTTATTTTTAGGAAATGAAAAAAAACCTTATATTTTGAAAACAAACCAATACTGCCCCATCAAAGTTGGTGTTGTGACTTTATATAATCAATTATTTGCATGAGAGGGGGGAGAGGTGGTGGAGTTAGCTGTTTTAGCAGACAGGTTGAGGGTCCAATGGAGTTAAAAGGTTTTGCCCGAAGTGCTTTTTACTACTTTTCATTGGTTCAATATTTCTTTTAACCTCAAAAATTTTGAGGTTTGAGGTTTCCTCCTGATAGCAACGAATTATGATGTATGTTTGTGGGTGTGTGTGTGTGTGTGGGGGGGGGGGGGGGGGGGGGGGGGGAGCAGTTGAAAAAACTGACGACTTAATTATTATTTCGTTATATGAATAATTGTAAAAGTCCTGGAGCAACAGTATGAAGATATTTAGTTGGTACACATGTGTCATAATGGGATCATAACAAGCTTGTACAGTTACTCATGAAAACCCCTTACTAAGGTACTTTTTTGTTTTATTTTTTCCCTTTAATCTGTCACCTGTCTGTGTATGTATGCCGTATGCGTGTGTGGACCCATACTTTCCAGGAAGTTGTGTTGGCAGCCAGGTTGGCACTCTTTGCGAAACATTAATCAACTCACCTGATCAAATCAAGGGGAATTGTTATCAGGTGACCAGTATAAACAACGGGTTTTAAGGCATCGATGCTGCTCTCTGTGTGTGTGTGTGTGTGTGTGTGTGTGTGTGTGTGTGTGTGTGTGTGTGTGTGACTACTTGGTTTTAACGCAATCCCTTCCCCTTTAGGGGGGGTCTGTCACCCTGTGCGTCCATGCCAAGGTTAATGCCACAAAAGGCAGTGATGAGATAAGGCTGTGAACACAAGACTTGATATCATTAACCTGACTGCCCCCCCCCCCCCCCTCTAGCCCCACTGATCCAGATTCCAGAATGAGTTCCCAGACCCGTCAGCTCCAGTTAAAATATAGGTCAGGGTCTCTGAGGCCACTGCTAGGGGTGCAGCATTTAATCTAACTAATCAATGTAATTAGTTATACAGAAATAATAATCGATTTTTTTTTTAAATGTGTGGGACAAATGATTTTTTTTCTTTCAAAATGTCTATCAAATTATCAATGAAATAAAACACACTTCTCAATTATTCGATGAATTGAAAAAGTTATATCGACAGAATTATCACTCAGAAGATAATCGATAGTTGCAACCCTATAGCCACTACCACAGACAGCGTCTTACAAAGGGAGAGACTCTCTCTCTCTCTGAAACATTGTGAACACGATTATAGTGTTTGCTTAGCGAGACGAGGGTCCGTGCCCTTGAGGTCTGCTGCTTACTTTTCAGAAGTTGTTCATATTTCAGATAAGCGCAAGAATTGCTTCCTGCAGAAGTATGGCCGCCCTAGATTACATTCAGTTGCGTGTTTTTGCAAATGTCTGCGTCTCCTACACTCTTACATTTTATGGGCGGTGCACTGGTGCATGCTTGATCTTATCTACTGAGCGTGAGCACTACTAGCCTACCTAAAGGTTTTAGAGCACGCATGTCAACAAGGAGAATTTCCCCGCTAGGTGATTATCGTTCCGTTTGTTCCTTGTTGTGGTCAGTCAGACAGGCTTCGTTTCTGGGTAAAACAGTGATTCAGACTCTCTTTTTCACCTGCTTTTGTTTTTGTTTTTGTTTTTTTTAGCCTAGGGGGGGGGGGAGGGGGAGGTGGGGGGTTGTATATGTTTGTGTGTTTTCATTGTGTACATGTGTAATGTCATGTGAAGAAATGTAAAAAAAGAAGAAAAAAAAACAGTGATTCAATGCAGACTGCATACGCTCATACAGTAATGGCAGAGCAATAACCAATAACCAAAAAAAATATACTTAAATGTAAATCCAATTTCAAGTCATAACATGCATTTTTTGCTGAAACTCCCTAGGCATAGAGGAAGCATTAATTAGAAATCTACTTGACTTGATGTGACTTGAAATGATACCTCTGAGATTAGTAAGTGACAAAAATGAAACTGAGTGAAAGGTTTTGTTTTGACTTATAGCGAAAGGCAGCAAGTTTGGACAGTTATAGAAAATGTTTTGTGCGTAGGATATGACTTGAAATGACACTACTAGATTAGTATGTGGCACTGAGTGAAAGGTATTGCTTTCGCTTGGAGTAGTAGGAGAAAATTGCCATTCGTGGTTGTGCAAATTTCCCATTCCCAGTTGTCCAATTTGGACGGAACTGAAGTGGTTTATAGTAAATGGAAACAATGTTGTGTGGGAATGAGTTTGTGACAGCCGTGGCTGGTGGGGTATGGGATTCTGTATCATGTGTTGTTGGTGGGGGAGTCCGTATAAGGACATGGGGTGTCCAATGCCACTTAACTAAAGGGGAGACAGTAGACACCTTTTTTTCTGTTTTCTGTTTTTCTTTTTTTTTACCCCCCCTTTCCCCATGTGGCTCCGCCTTCTCTTTCCTGCCAAACACAATGGGACAGGATCCTCCTGGTTGCTATGACATCAGGCCAGTGTCTGAGTGAAATGCGGCAAGGCTGGACCGCTCAGTGAGTAGATTTCACCTCTCACTGTTTGGACAGTGAAGGCACAGGGCAAGAGATACCTCCCAGCTCTCTGTGACCGGGGTGTAGTCAGAGACGGCGGGACACACCAGCCTTAGAGTGTGTTTGTGGCAGACGGTCAAAAACGAGGTGCGTGTCAGGACCAGGACATTTTTCAAGTTCAATAGAAGTTTCTTTATGGACAATAGCCCCAAATTCTCACAGCTGTCGACTCTCCGGACATGCAAATATAGCGTGTTTGTGTATTGTATGGTGGAGAGGGGGCGAACGGGGAGGCTAGAAGTTGAGAGAGCACAGCAGCTGGCACCAGTATGGGCTGCTATCCATGAATCCAATTGAAGGATTAGGATGGTTTTTGTTAGTTTTGACATGCCGCTGGCTTCAATGGTGAGTACCGTTAACTTGTGGCTCTATTCTGTATCATTGCTTTAGCTTGTGTTTGTCTTCGAGAATTCGGTTTTCCAATATAGTTTTGTTGAAGAGATCTTAAAGGGTAAACATGGACATAATTATGGAGTTTCTAGACTTGCGTTAGCTTGTTTAGTGGTACATGTAAACCAAACTTCCTAAACATATTATATATATCGTATCGAAAATATCTTCATCCTTGTATTATATTATTATTGTCTATTTTATCATGCAATGTTTAAAACATTTGAAAGCAAAAATGCCTAATATAGAAATAGAAGTCTGCGCTGTATTTGTCAGTCGCAAAGGGTCCAGGAGTCCCTCTGACTGTCCCGGGATCCTGAAAGTGTTTTTTTTCCTGTCGCAAGATATGGAAGTCAGAATTGCAACGCTTTCTATTTCCCTCTGCTGATTTCTCAGTTTTGTTTTAAAAGCCATATACAAAATCCCTTATGCATATTTAAGAGAGATTAAAGGCTGTCGAGTTGTTTGAAAAGTTTCAGAACCTCCACTCAGGATTCCTGTCTTCTTGTCTGACCCAGCATAAACCATTTGTGTGCCATTACTCTCGTTGAGTGGTTTAGACAGTCTTCCCAAAAAAGGGACCAAATGGGGGGCCTGTGTAATGTAGAACACATTTTACTGGAACCGTGTACAATGTTTATGTTGTATTTTGTACACAGGGTTGTGCGTGCTATATGCTATACACTCGGCACACAGTATTCATGTTGTAGGGACATAATGGCCTCACTGAGACAAAGTTCTGCGCACTTCTGTTATTTCTTTAGTCTGCTTGTTGATGTGTTCCCATCAAAGAATCCAGGGGCTTGGTAACAACATTTCGTATGCTAATTTGTGTACTTAACTCTTTATTGCGTCATGTGTGTGCTGTCAAACTGGATATTAAGGAAAATACTTTCTTCTTGAAAAAGATTTGAACATCTCTCCATCAGTCAGTCATCGGTCTCTGTCACCGTGTTACAAAGTGGGGTGGCGTTGGGCGGGGGGGCAAACTGTTGTTGACACCAGTAGATTCCTCAGTCTGCACTGACACTCCGATGGCAAAAACAACTGCTTCCTCAGATACCGAGGTAGCTCCTTGTTTGTTTGCTTTGCCCTGGCGCTCGTAAAAAAAAAAGCTGGATTGAGATTGCATGTGCAAAAAGCGTGCACGGCTGGGCCTATGCTCACTGACAGGGTAACAATGGAGGTGGAACAATGGCCAGACCCTGACCGACCACCCCGTTCCTCTGGAACAATCTTGCAACCCACCCACCCACCCCCTCCGCCCTCCCTCCCGCCCGCGCGCGTTCCTTGTGATGTAACGAATGTTTCGCTCAGAGGAAGTGGCATTCCTTCCTCTCTCCTGTTTGTGTCTGCAGCCATTAGGATCCCCTTAACGGCTGTGCTGCTGATGTCACTCACTCCGAATTCCCCCTTTTGACTTCCTGTTTATCCTGCCTTTGTGTGTCCGTCTCTTTCCTTCTCTGTCTCTCTCCATCCGTGTCACTGGAAAGTACTCCCACCCCAGGTGATATCATCCCCTCACTCCAACTCTTTTATCATTCTTTCTTTTTCTGCTTTAATCCCTTTTTCGTCCCACTGACTTGAAGTTCCCACCCGGCTTCAATGTAAATCGCTCTCACCTCCTCGTCTGCTCTCTTCTGAACTTTTCAGGGTCAGGCGCGACGGAGGAAGAACATGACGGAGTTCCTGGGGGAGCCGAACATCCCGTCCATCCCGGCAGACACCCTGGGACAGATCGGGGGTTCCCTGCCCAGCGTGGGGGGGACGCCGACGACGGGGGGACCGGACAGCTGGAAGAACCGCGCGGCCAGCCGATTCAGCGGCTTCTTCAGCTCCGGCGCGGCCGGGGCTTTCGGGAAGGTGAGGGAGGGACACCTCGGACGCTCGCAGAGCTTATTACAGCCCATGTTTCCACGAATCGGAAACCTTTTAACATTCTGACCTGAGATCAGATTCTAAAAAAATGTCTTCTACATCCCGACAGTTTTCTGAAAAAGCCATGTTTCTATGTCAGTCGATTTTTCAAAAATAGCAGACCTACAAGCTCGTAGCGCGCCACTCGGTGGCGCGCTATGAGCTTGTAGATCTGCTATTTTTCCAATAGCTAAAGCATAACATAATAACATAACGCCAAAAGGGGTTCCCGTCCAAATTTGGGTTAAAAGGCGGGCGTTTGGATATGTCATAACGTATAAAGCCCAAATTAAAACGGTAGGTCAGAGGTCAGAAGATCATATCCACTGAGCTTCCAGTGAGATCATTTCCCTTCAAAGCCTCCCTGTTCTCTGAACAAACAAATGCAACAGCTCTGGATCTGAGCAGGTGCGGAAATAAGGCCTTTTTATGTTCACTTAATTCTTTCCATTGTCTAATGGGATTTTATGAGTTAGCAAGTTCTTACACATGGAAACCAATGTTATTTGCTCGCCCACACGTGCGTACAAATGCATGTACAGACACACGAACGCATTCGTGCGCACTTGCGCGTGTGTGCGCACACACACACATTGACAGGCACACGCCCACACACACACACTCCCATTGTCGTCTTCTCCCTGCTTAGGTCACATCTTGCGCTGTGGCAGATGTCGGAGAAAGACAGTATCTGTCAGTCACCTGTCAGTCGGTGCATGAGCTCATCTCTATTCAGCCTAAACACAGCCCTTACTAACCCATTCAGGACCAGGCCAGAGTCCCAACCTCTGAGACCCGGCCCCCTTGGCCCCCTGCACAAAGCAAGGGGAAAACATGGCCCAACGCCTGTATTCATAAAGTTGTTTCTTGGAAAAGCAACGCGCGGGGATCAGTTTACCTCTAAAAACTATTGTTAGAAACTGACATAAAGGTGACATAATTGTAAACCAAGATCTTAGATGAGTTCTGTTTAGAGACGGGACCCTTTTTATTAAATGTTTATATAATGCACAGAAAGCGTGTGTCTCTATGCATTCTCCACGGTATGGCTGTGGCCACCTCCTCTATTGTTGGTCTCAATGCACAGGGCTCATTTTCATAACCACATGAGGCTTGCCAGACTGAATAGCAGCTACTGGTTTATTTAAGAATCGAGGCGCCTGTGAGGACATCATTTATATGCTAATACAGAGGCTTGTCGTCGTCTCCCCCCCCCCCTCCCCCTTACAGTTGGAACGTAACAATAACGTTCCACACGGAAGGTAGAATGACATTAGTTCTGGCTTCTCCTCACACTCGTGCTGTTGATATTGTTTTGACTAATAAAACGATACGTTTAACCCATTTTGAACGAGAACCCCCTTTTGGTGGTCATGTTATGCTTTAGCTATTGAAAGATAGCAGATCTACAAGTTTAGTTTTCAGTTTAGTTTATTTGCACATGTAAAATAATAACAACAATATGGTAAAAAATAAAAAATACAGAAAGCAAATATTTCAAATAGGAAACAAGATTCGTTACATGCATGATGTGCTGGAAGTGCCAAAAAAACCCAAAGGGGCTTATCGAGTGGCCTTCCCATGTAGAAGCTACAGTTGAGCTTAAATAACAGAAATTAAGATATGAATAATATTGGTAAACCTAAGGATTGTAAATAATAATAATAATGAAAAAATAAAAAATATTCTAATAATAAAATATCAAATAATAACATGACTAGGGCGTGTTGCCCAAGCTTGTTAATAAAAATTGCAATTGCATATTTGAAGTTTGTTTATATCAAAAATGGGAAGAATTTTCAAAGACTGAAACAGAGGAGTGGAACTGGTGAATTTGCTAGAAAAAGTAATCATTTTGATAAAACGTTTTTGTAATAACAAAATACAATTAAGATTAGTTGTGAAATTACTAGCCCAAACCATGTTACAGTATGAAATATATGGATAAATCATTGTATAATATAAATTAATAAGGCTTTTTCTAGACACAAGGTGGCGTATTCTGCGAATGACTCCAATATTCTTACTTATCTTGTTAGAAATAAGGGCTATATGATTTTTCCAGCTGAGTTTCTCATCAATTAGGAAATTTGGTAACAGTGACCCTTTCTAATATTTTGTCATCAATCTGGATATTTGGACGGGTACGTGTGATTGAATGATTATGAGGCATAACCATCATATATGAGCTTTTCTTTGCATTTAGGGATAATTTGTTTGTCTTGAACCAGGTGTCTATTTTGCATAGTTCCTGGTTCATTTCCAATGTTAGACTCATAGCACTCATAGCTTGTATTTTTGAAAAATCATGAAAATGTGCCTCAAATCATTTCATCAGAGTGAAAGTTTTTAACTCAAATCTTTTGCTTCTGGGGGGGTTCCTGGAACAACATATTTCCAGATGGAGGTCGGCAGGCCAAATACATAATAATTCTAGGGGTCGTTGACATGAAATATTGAGCACCACTGACACAGAAACACGAGGTATTTCAGAAAACCGTTTTAGAAGCCTTTTCTTTTTTTTTTTTGAATCGGCCTCAGGTCTAAATGGGTTAAGCTGTTTGTCCCGGTTCGTTTTTTTTTTGCTGTTGTAAGAAAACCTTCCGCTCAAGGTGCTCAAGCCCCCCATCTCTCTCTCTGTCCCTTTGTCTCTTTGACAGGAAGTGGACCGCGTGGAGCAGCTCCAGAACAAGCTGCACAGCTACACGCTGTTTGGCCTCCCCAAGGTGCCACGGCAGCTCTCCTTCCTCCAGGACGCCTGGGAGGAGGAGGAGGAGGAGACCAACCTGGCCCTGGAAGACAGCTGGCAGACACTGCTGGACAACCCGGAGGTAGAGTACACACACACACAGTCACAGTCACACACACACACACACTGTATTTACACACAAAGGTGTGAGCACACATGAAGCGTTCAGAGTTAACCCATTCTGACCTGAGATCAGATTCATACAAGGTTTCCGCCGGACAAACACTGGGTCTGATGAACCCATTCTGACCTGAGATCAGATTCTAAAAATGTCAGTTGCTCTTCGATTTTTCAAAAATAGCAGACCTACAAGCTCGTATCGCGCCACTCGGTGGCGCGATATGAGCTTGTAGATCTGCTATTTTTAAATAGCTAAAGCATAACATGATGCTGACACCAAAATGGGTGCCCGGTCAGAATGGGTCACTTTAGACATTCATGGCTGTGCAAACACCCCTCCCTCCCTCCCTCCCTCCCGCAACTCAAACACTCTCCCATGGCCATTCATGCCACTCTCAGTCTGTGTCACATTATGATCTCTCTAAACGATAATGTCCTCTAGTTCCTTATTTGGGGGGCGGCTCCTGTTACCGTGCACACCGAGTCACGCTTTTCATAGATAAACTCTTCTTTGTTTAGGGCAGTCCTTATGCTTGAGGCTATACCTATTGCGTAGTGTAGTGTTACATTAAAAGGTGCCAGGGGAAGGATGTTATACGCCCACTCCCAGCTGTTTCTGGTGTGTGTGTGTGTGTGTGTGTGTGTGTGCCCAATGATCTAGGGATTGTGCGACTGTGAGCTTCATTTAGATCCCCACTCAGTGTTAGATTTGACCTTTATCTTGATGGCCCAGATAGTAAGTCTTTGTTTCCGTGACTTCCGTGTGAACGGTGTTAAGTCATCAGGGTAACGGTGTAATGACAATGACTTTGACCTGGTTCTTCCAGCTAACTATCCGGGTAATTGCATCTTCGCGGTTAATCGTCACTGTCTGTGTGTGTGATATGACACAATTACGCTGGTATTTTTGGCGTCTCGCTCTTCTAGGTCATTGCGAAATGATGAAAAAAAATCATTTATTTCAGTCATACATTATGGTGTGTGTGTGTGTGTGTGTGTGTGTGTGTGTGTGTGTGTGTGTGTGTGTGTGTGTGTGTGTGTGTGTGTGTGTGTGTGTGTGTGTGTGTGTGTGTGTGTGTGTGTGTGTGTGTGTGTGTGTGTGTGTGTGTGTGTGTGTGTGTGTGTGTGTGTGTGTGTGTGTGTGCGTGTGTGAGTGTGCATGTGCGAGTTTAAAGATAATTCATGATACTGTACATCAAAACAAGCTGACATATGTTGGTGTTTGTGTTTGTGCGTGTACGCAGGTCTTAACCAGACGCCAGTTCCACCAGCAAGAGGCCATATGGGAGCTACTGCACACAGAAGCTACCTACATCAAGAAACTCAAAGTCATCACTGATGTAAGTACAGTTATTGGACATGATGAACCACTGTGCTGTCCTAAACCCCCCCGTCCCATACACACACACACACACACACACACACACACACACACACACACACACACACACACACACCACATACCTTAGATAATGCACTGATTGCAGTGTGGTTATTATGTAAGATGGCTTGACCATGGTACTATTACATGGCTGTACTATTACACAGCAAAATGTCTTCTGCGGCGCGTTTCACGGGACGACACAACACAAGAAACCATTGTTGCCAAATAGGATGAACTTTGTTCATAAGCTGGGTTATCACTCTGCAATCTGTACCTTCTGTGGGTCTGTTCTGCTGGGGAATATCTCTTATCAACTCTGTCTGATTACAGTTCTGTCAGTTGCAAAGTATTTCATTAGCAGTAGTTGGCTAAACGCTGTAGTGCTTACCGCTTAGATTAGTTTTTGTAAACGTTCGGGTCCAGGGATCCAAATTGACCCTAACCGTGTCCCTTTGGGACAATAAAGTTGATTATTAACCGGTCTGTAATTCTGAGAGTGCACAAATCCATTTGTACACTCTCAGAATGTACATGAACACTGTTTACAACATAGATTGGGGTCTCAGATATCCAATGGTATCAAATGGAGTTCTGTGGCCTAATTGCGAACGCAGTGAGCCACTTACTATGACAGCAAGGGCTGAATGTCTGTGTGTGTGTGTGTGTGTGTGTCTGTGTGTCTGTCTGTCCCGCTGTTACACCACCCGCCCGCCACCAGAGGGCGCAGCTGTAGCACACACACACACACACACACACAGGGCGCAGCTGTAGCACACACACACACACACACACACACACACAACCACACACACACGAGCTGCGTTCGCTTCCCGCGTTTGCGCGTCTTACTTGTGCATATCAAACCGGTAGTTCTACACTAGAATTTAAAAAGAGTGAGAATCACTAGACCTATAATATGACCATGGAATAGAGATCTCATATTCTACAACAGGTCGTTAAGAGGAAGCAATCTGATTGGTTGAAACAGCCTTCTAGCCGTGGATCAAACCAACACCATTCACCACCTAGCCCTGGGCAGAGTGCATTCTGGGATAAATCACTCCGCACCTCTCGCGCACCTGATTAGACCCATATCAACAGCTGCGCGCCCGCGTCACTCGTAGCCTTTACTAGCCTAGTCCTACTAACTAGAGGGTAATTCAAACATCCAGCACCCCGTTCAGAAATGGATTACAGCGCTAATTTTGATTTATTGGGTGGACTTGCTTGCGATGAATGGTTGGAAGAAGAAGAGGAAGAGAAGGAGAACGCGAAACCAAACGAGAGATATGTTGCATTGTCAAATAAAGAGCTTGACAACTTGGAGAAGTCTAGGAATGAAGTCAGTACAGCTAGGTCAACTACTTGGGCTGTGAACTGTGAAGTGTTTCCGGGACTATTTGCCAAACAAAAAACAAGACGTGGATTTTGCAACTATTACAAAAGAGCATCTCGACAGCATTCTCCGAGAGTTTTATGGCTCGGTTAGAAATGGCCAGGGTAAACTAGCTACGTTGGGTTGAGAGCTGGCATTCACCGTTTCATCAACGACCCTCCTCTTAGCCAGGCATGGTGTATTATGAAGGACGAACAAATTCACAACGGCAAACAATGTCTTTAACGGAATGATAAAGTCTCTGAGGAGAACAGGCCATGACAAAACTGAACATAGACCCGCAATTACCGAAGAGGACCTGAAGATAATACGGAGGCTATGAACACAAACACACGACAGGGCTTGGTAAACAAAGTGTGGTTCGACATCCAACTTCATTTCGGGAGGAGAGGAAAGGAGGGTCTTAGGAGTCTTCTACCACATTCATTCATTCATTCATTATCAAACGAGATACAACAGGTAGGTTAATCAAATAGCTAAGCTGTCGTTGCATATAAAAATCACACCAGTGTGAACCAAGTGGTGCAACTCCCGTCTATTGGTTCTCTGTATCGTTCCAATTTGTATCATTCCAATTTATTCTCTGTATCGTTCCAATTTCTTCTATCGTTTGCGTCCAGCAGGTGGCAGCCATGTCACATACTTCTCTCGTTCCAATTTCACGCATGCGCACACCACTCGTGCTCACACAGGTACACACATCACAAACAGGTACACAGCTACACGGACATTGCATGCTGGATGTAGAAGTGGTTGCACCACTTAAAAAATGTAGAAAACATGTTCAAACATCCTCCTAATCAGTCCCATTTTCTTTTTAAAGAACTCGACTTCGTCTCGTTCCTGACCGCATCGCTGTCGTGGCAATAATCACGTTAAACAGCACCCTCTCGTGTAATATTGCTTAATTAAGAGCATGCTCTTGTCCTCTCTTTCCCAGCTGTTCCTGTGCGGGCTGCTGAACCTGCAGGAGAGCGGGCTGCTGACCGAGGTGGAGCCCACCAAGCTGTTCAGTAACATCCAGGACCTCATTCTCCTCCACACGGCCCTGTGGAACCAGGTCATGCTTCCTGCCCTGGACAAGGCCCGGGAGGCCAGGGCTCTGCTGGACCCCACGGACCTCCATCACGGATTCAGGACGGTGAGTTTGCGTCTTAACCCCATTCTGACCTGAGATCAGATTCATATGAGGTTTCCGCCGGACACACACTGGTCTGATCAACCCATTCTGACCTGAGATCAGATTCTAGAAATGTCAGTCGTTCTTCGATTTAAAAAAAAATAGCAGACCTACAAGCTCGTATCGCGCCACTCGGTGGCGCGATATGAGCTTGTAGATCTGCTATTTTTCAATAGCTAAAGCATAACATGATGCTAACACCAAAATGGGTGCCCGGTCAGAATGGGAGGGGGAAAAGGAAGAATTGACTATATTCAACACGGTGGCTGTTTTGCTCTCGCCATATTTGCGGGTTGGGAAAATAGCTGCCGTGTGAATATGGTGAACAAAGAGGGGTGTAGTACTTGGTTTAGACAGTTTTTGGTTTAGACTAGTCATTGGTTAGACGGTAGACCAGTCATTGGTCCTACAACTACAACCTAGCACACCTAAACCTAACCTTAACCCGTGTCTAACCAATGACTAGTCTAAACTAAGTATGCACCCCAACAAAGAGACCATACAGCCTTTGTATTATCTGTATGCTGAGAATGGACAAAGAACATTAACCCATTCTGACCTGAGATCAGATTCTAAAAATGTCTATTACATCCTGACAGTTTCATTATTAACCCATTCTGACCTGAGATCAGATTCTAAAAGTGTCTTCGATTTTTCAAAAATAGCAGACCTACAAGCTCGTATCGCGCCACTCGGTGGCGCGATATGAGCTTGTAGATCTGCTATTTTTCAATAGGTAAAGCACAACATGATGCCAACACCAAAATGGATGCCCGGTCAGAATGGGTTAATATAGACTATCATACTGACTACAACTCACCATATTTGTGTATTTAATTGATACAGTAAACAAGTCTTTGAAATGAACGAAAGGCACTAGGGGCTGTTTGCTTCTTCTAATTCAATTGTTTTGTGCGGGTCGATCGTGATCCTCAACCCAAGTGGCAATAAAATGACGTGCACGTCATTATAATGTCTCTGACTCATGGCGTGTTTGTTCCTGTGTCGTTGGTTCAGTTTGGCGACCGGTTCAAGCCCTACATCCGTTACTGCATGGAGGAGGAGTCGTGCATGGAATACATGCGCATGCTTCTCAGGGACAACGAGCTCTTCAAAATCTACGTCACGGTTAGTTAACGCCATCTCTAATGTTCAAAACGTAAAACAAATACAAGGTTACAAGCTCACGCATCACACAGCATTTTTTTAAATGGCACTCAATCGTGCTGTCGGCAAACAACGATCATCTTCAGAATGCACTGATGTTGTATTCATACATATTTTTGATTCATCGTGTGTGTGTGTGTGTGTGTGTCATTGTTCAGTGGGGAGAGACAAAGGAGGAGTGTAACCGTCTGAAGCTGGCTGACATGTTGGCAAAGCCGCACCAGCGGCTCACCAAATACCCCCTGCTGATCAAGAGGGTGCTCAAGAAGACGGACGAGCCGTCGGCCCGCGACGCCGTCGCCAGCATGGTGGTCACGGTGGAGCGCTTCATCAACAGCGTGGAGTCGCAGATGCAGCAGCGGCAGGAGCGACAGAAGCTGGCCACCATCTCTGCCCGCATAGAGTCCTATGAGGCTGTAGAGGGCAGCAGTGAGGAAGTGGAGAAGGTGAGAGTGTAGTTTACTGATATCCTGATTAACTTAAAGGTATTATGACATGATTTATAACATAATTTTAACAACATTAAAAGTCTTGGCCATGGTCCTTCAAACGTGTCTAAAAAGTTTGAACACTCAACTCCACTCCAGTATTTATTTTTTTCTCGTTTTTGTGTATGTCTAATCTTCATCCTGAAAAGCCATGGAAAAACACATTATTTTAGCCTGTAGATGTCGGTAATTCCCCCTTTCCTGTCAACCCAAGATGCGCTACTTTGACAACTTGGTAGGAAGTCATCGTCAAAAATAAAAGAGTCATCTAGGCCAGTTGGTATCCAGTGTAAGGACTTGTGTTGATTGACACAGCCAACAACAGAGCAGATTGATTTTTCTCTAGAAGCCATTATTAGTAAGTATTACAAAGAAACAAAGTCGCGATCACAATGAGGAAGCGGAGAAGAGAGGGTAGGCACTAGGCAGGGAGCAGAGGGGAGGGGGCGGAGCTTTAGCGGAGATCTACGTATATCTCTGCCGTCCAACCAGATGAGACATTTTTGCATAATTATTCACAGAAGTCCAGAAAGCAGAGAATACACTGAATGTTCAAACTTCGTTTTTTTTTGGTGACATTGATGTCAAGAAAAGCCAAAAAAGCCAAAAAATCTACAAAAATGTGTTTTAAATGTCACAATCCCTTTAAACTTTTTGGTCAGTTTGAAGATGTGACTACATTTTGGTCCTTATTAATGTCGTGTTTGGTGTCTTTCAGATCCTTAAAGAGTACAGCCACTTTGACCTGACGGCCCCCATGAGGGAGACGTCCCCAGAGGAGACTCGACAGCTCCACCTGGAGGGAGCACTGAGAATGAAAGAAGGCAAAGACAGCAGGGTAAGACTAAGACTGGCCGTCTTTTTCATTCTTATCCGTACACAGAGTATATCCGGTATGTTTTATAGTTGCTTCACGTGAAATTGAAATAGAATGGTATATAAATGCATATTTAATATGAGTGTGTTTCCCATTCAGATGGATGTCTATTGTTTCCTATTCACCGACTTGCTTCTCATCACCAAGCCTGTGAAGAGAGTGGAGAAGGTCAAGGTCATCCGCCAACCTCTCCTCATTCACAATGTCATCTGCAAGGAGCTGAAAGACCCTGGTGAGAGACAGTATGTGAACTCACAGGAGGATGCATTTCAGCAGATACAGTATTCTTCCTGGGGGTCCACGCATAAGCTTTACATCTGCTTCAGAATCGATCAACTTTACTGTCCTGTATGTATTGTCTGCAGGCGTTAAAGAGTGGGTAACATGTGTTTTTTGTTGCAAGCTCTACACATTGCAATAGAGGGTATGCGCATGCTTAACCCATTCTGACCTGAGATCAGATTCATACGAGGTTTCCACTGGACACACACTGGTCTGATGAACCCATTCTGACCTGAGATCAGATTCTAAAAATGTCAGTCGCTCTTCGATTTTTCAAAAATAGCAGACCTACAAGCTCGTATCGCGCCACTCGGTGGCGCGATATGAGCTTGTAGATCTGCTATTTTTAAATAGCTAAAGCATAACATGATGCCAACACCAAAATGGGTGCCCGGTCAGAATGGGTTAAAGTGAATGGCACATCGAGTTGGCAAATCGAGTGGCAAAGCAATAGAGCGTCGCAGTCCCTCGCCCTTTCAGAACAACGAGTGGCCCAGGAAATAAATCCCAATGCATTTTCCTCATAGGCATTTCTTAAAGTATTTATTTAAAGACGGTTACGACCGCGGACAAAGCCAACTCGGATCGTGACAAATCATGACAATGAACACAATGTTTTGGGGCCGATCAAATAATTTATACGAAGAAAAACAAAACAAATAGTGTCGTCTCCTGCCTTTATTTTCTTCTTTCTAATGATTTGATCGGCCCAAAATATTGTGTTCATTGTCATGATTTGTCACGATCCGAGTTGGCTTTGTCCGCGGCGTAACCGTCTTTAAATAAATACTTTAAGAAATGCCTATGAGGAAAATGAACGGCGATTTCTTTTCCGGGTCTCTCGAGGGGGGGCGGGACTGCGACGCTCTATAGGCAAAGTGAGTTTAACATTGTTTAATGCAATCAGATAGGACTTTTCTGTTTGGATGTATGGGCTGTCAAGGCCAGAAAGTAGTTCAGGCATTCCTGCATAACTTCCGGTGATGATGTCACGCGCATACCCTCTATTCCAGGAAGAGTTACAATAGGAGAATAGAGAAGAAATGAACAAAGAACAAGTCTAATAACAGGAAAACATTGTGACACCAGGCAGATACTGATAGGGGGTATAGAGATGCATCAATGCTTCAAGAATAAAAAAATAAGAGGCAGTAAACAACATAGTAATGTACATCGATTAGAAATAAGGTTCCAAAAAAACCGAAGGATTTTGCATTGGAGAATTTATTGGATTACTCCAGCGCAGTAACTGCATTTGATGACTTTACTTTAACCCATTTTGGGGCGGAAACCCCTTTTGGTGTTAGCATTATGTTATGCTTTTAGCTATTGAAAAATAGCAGATCTACAAGCTCATGTAGGTCTGCTATTTTTGAAAAATCAAAGAACGACTGACATAGAAACATAGCTTTTTCAGGAAACTGTCAGGATCTTCAGAATCTGATCTCAGGTCAGAATGGGTTAAATATAGGGAGTGGAATGATCGATTACAGTTGACCTGTATTTTATATTCATCTCCTTGAAAAGTTGATTTAAGTTTTTCTCTCCTGGCTCCCCCCCCCCAATAGGCTCATTCACCATTATCTACCTCAATGAGTTCAACAGTGCAGTGGCAGCGTACACTCTCCAAGCCAACAGCGCCACCCAGGGGCGAGGTTGGATAGATGCCATCTGCAATGTCCAGGTAGGAGAACCAGTTCATATTTACCATCTCCCCTCAAAGTGTGGTCCGGTTCCCCCCAAGGGGTTCAGAACAAACATATTGATACAGTACTTTCAAGTTATTTTATATCACATTTCACACAGACCAAAAAGACCATCTACATTCTACAAGTTCAAATCGCGTCACACCACGACGCGTTGTGAACTTGTAGATCTCCTATTTGCTAAACATTCTAAAAGATTTAAAAAAAATAGATATATATGGGACACCCATATGAATACATTTTCAGTAAATCAGTTCAGTGTTTGTAAAGCACTGCTCCACAGCGCTGACTGGTTGCAGAATAGTCAGACGACGGACGGCCACTGTTCTGGATGCTGACCATACTGTATATCATTTTTAAATGTGTTTCAGAACCAGCTAGAGAGGCTTCGGAGGAGCTTTCAAACCGAGGAGCGTCTCCGGCAACAGAGCAGTCTGAAGACACGTGTCGTGGGCGGGGAGGAGGAGATGGAGGAGGACGAGAGCAGCACCTCCACGACCAGCTCCCCACGTCTGATACACAAAGAGCAGCAGAACACTAGGTACGTCAGTAGAGAGGTCTGATACACAAAGAGCAGCAGAACACTAGGTACGTCAGTAGAGAGGTCTGATACACAAAGAGCAGCAGAACACTAGGTACGTCAGTAGAGAGGTCTGATACACAAAGAGCAGCAGAACACTAGGTATGTCAGTAGAGAGGTCTGATACACAAAGAGCAGCAGAACACTAGGTACGTCAGTAGAGAGGTCTGATACACAAAGAGCAGCAGAATACTAGGTACGTCAGTAGAGAGGTCTGATACACAAAGAGCAGCAGAACACTAGGTACGTCAGTAGAGAGGTCTGATACACAAAGAGCAGCAGAACACTAGGTACGTCAGTAGAGAGGTCTGATACACAAAGAGCAGCCGAACACTAGGTACGTCAGTAGAGAGGTCTGATACACAAAGAGCAGCAGAACACTAGGTACGTCAGTAGAGAGGTCTGATACACAAAGAGCAGCAGAACACTAGGTACGTCAGTAGAGAGGTCTGATACACAAAGAGCAGCAGAACACTAGGTACGTCAGTAGTCTGATACACAAAGAGCAGCAGAACACTAGGTACGTCAGTAGTCTGATACACAAAGAGCAGCAGAACACTAGGTACGTCAGTAGAGAGGTCTGATACACAAAGAGCAGCAGAACACTAGGTACGTCAGTAGAGAGGTCTGATACACAAAGAGCAGCAGAACACTAGGTACGTCAGTAGAGAGGTCTGATACACAAAGAGCAGCAGAACACTAGGTACGTCAGTAGACTGATACACAAAGAGCAGCAGAACACTAGGTACGTCAGTAGAGAGGTCTGATACACAAAGAGCAGCAGAACACTAGGTACGTCAGTAGTCTGATACACAAAGAGCAGCAGAACACTAGGTACGTCAGTAGTCTGATACACAAAGAGCAGCAGAACACTAGGTACGTCAGTAGTCTGATACACAAAGAGCAGCAGAACACTAGGTACGTCAGTAGAGAGGTCTGATACACAAAGAGCAGCAGAACACTAGGTACGTCAGTAGTCTGATACACAAAGAGCAGCAGAACACTAGGTACGTCAGTAGTCTGATACACAAAGAGCAGCAGAACACTAGGTACGTCAGTAGAGAGGTCTGATACACAAAGAGCAGCAGAACACTAGGTACGTCAGTAGAGAGGTCTGATACACAAAGAGCAGCAGAACACTAGGTACGTCAGTAGAGAGGTCTGATACACAAAGAGCAGCAGAACACTAGGTATGTCAGTAGTCTGATACACAAAGAGCAGCAGAACACTAGGTACGTCAGTAGAGAGGTCTGATACACAAAGAGCAGCAGAACACTAGGTACGTCAGTAGAGAGGTCTGATACACAAAGAGCAGCAGAACACTAGGTACGTCAGTAGTCTGATACACAAAGAGCAGCAGAACACTAGGTACGTCAGTAGAGAGGTCTGATACACAAAGAGCAGCAGAACACTAGGTACGTCAGTAGAGAGGTCTGATACACAAAGAGCAGCAGAACACTAGGTACGTCAGTAGAGAGGTCTGATACACAAAGAGCAGCAGAACACTAGGTACGTCAGTAGAGAGGTCTGACACACAAAGAGCAGCAGAACACTAGGTACGTCAGTAGAGAGGTCTGATACACAAAGAGCAGCAGAACACTAGGTACGTCAGTAGAGAGGTCTGATACACAAAGAGCAGCAGAACACTAGGTACGTCAGTAGAGAGGTCTGATACACAAAGAGCAGCAGAACACTAGGTACGTCAGTAGAGAGGTCTGATACACAAAGAGCAGCAGAACACTAGGTACGTCAGTAGAGAGGTCTGACACACAAAGAGCAGCAGAACACTAGGTACGTCAGTAGAGAGGTCTGATACACAAAGAGCAGCAGAACACTAGGTACGTCAGTAGAGAGGTCTGATACACAAAGAGCAGCAGAACACTAGGTACGTCAGTAGAGAGGTCTGACACACAAAGAGCAGCAGAACACTAGGTACGTCAGTAGAGAGGTCTGATACACAAAGAGCAGCAGAACACTAGGTACGTCAGTAGAGAGGACATGAAGGGAACAAATAACTAACACTTTAACTACTCGCACTATCACCATGAATGTGAGTGTACATGACATTGTGCATTCCCTCTACCCACCACCACCACCCTTTGATGACAACTTGCATGTAACTTTTGGTAAAGCTAACTCTCTCGCTCTCTCTCTCTCTCCCTTCAGCCAATCCGATGGTTCGACTGAGACCCTGTCGGTGATGGACGTCGACGAGCCAGAACACCAAGACTCTCCCGGTCCAATCACGGATCCGGGGGGGGTTGCCGTCGACAAAGCCCCCGACTCGGGCATGGTCATGGACACCGCCCTGACCGTGGAGCCCGTGGTCCAGGATCCAGACGCGGGGCCTGAGAGCTTGGAGCTGGACCCCCAGAGCCGCTCTCTGTCCATGGACAGCGCCTACGGTACCCTCTCCCCGGAGTCCCTCCTGAGAGAGCTGCAGCAGGCACAGCCCAGCCAGAGTGAGGGGGAGGACACGGAGGAGGACGAGGAGGAGGAGGGCGGCGAACCGGAGGCCATCATTGTTGAACAGGAGGAGAGGGAAGAGGAGGAGGAGGAGGAGGAGGACGACGCAGAGGAAAAAGAGCCGGAGCAGGGGGAAGAAGAGGAGGAGGAGGAGGAGGAGGCGGGAGACAACTCGTCCCTCGGGTCGCAGCTGTCGGTCATCCAGTCGTCCAAGCCTCGCCGCCGGCCCCACGTTCAGTCCCGGCTCCTCTGCCTCCAGATGCCCTCCACGCTGTCCATGTCCCGCTCCGAGGACAACCTCCTGCAGCGCCTGCGCGGCGACGCTCCCGCCTCCCGCCTCCGCGCGGCGGACGACAGCCCCACGGCGGCCCACGACCGGCCCGTGTGCAGCGAACGGGAGAACGCCACGTCGTCGCTGTCGTACAGCAAGAGCCTGTCCGAACTGGGCCAGAACTGCATAGAAATAGAATTGCTTCCCAGTGACCTCCTTGGCCAGTCCTTCGACTCCCTCGACTCGACCGTGACCCCGGACAAACTCTGTGCCACTCTGACGAGGGCACAAGCCAGGCAGGTCCGGGCGGCCCTGGCAGACGCCTGCGACGCCAACGAGGCACAGTGCAGCGGCTGGGACGGGGAGGTGGCGCCCTCCGCCTCCGTGGAGAGGAAGTGCGAGTTGGTGGGCTCAGGAGGAACATTGGCCCAATGCAAAAAGTCTCCAGCACAACAGCACAAGAAGCTGACACTAGCCCAGCTTTATAGGATACGCAACACTCTGGTCCTCAACTCTACACTCACTGCCTCGTAAGTAATGCCACAATTAGCCACTCTATGCTCACTTGCCTTTAATTAAACCCGTAATGAATTGCCTCTGTATAGTGTATATGTACCGGTATATTGATTTAGTTTCGTGTGTTTTCTCCTTTCTAGAGAGGTGTAACCACTCTGGTAGAAGATGAACCAGTGGCCATAACAAGGAACCACACTTGACTTGCGTGGATGAACTGAGTTCCTTGTGACACTCTAAATGCACTCTATCTGTCTGCCTTCTCCCTTCACATAGCTTTTCTTGGACACTGTCTGAACTGTATTTTTCTTTTGCGTTTTGAACAATAACAATCCATTCATGCTGTTTGCATTAGTTTCCGTTAATTTTCCGCATGGAGGGGAGAGGCAGGGAGACATTAACTGCTTGCACTTTGTAATGGAAGAAGCATTAAGTGGCTGGGACTGTAATGTGGACTGGAGTATACCGGGTCGGTGGAGTGGAGCTGTCACCCCTGCAGGCAGTGGGAACAGGGAGAGGTGGGGCCTTAATGCAAAGGTCGTAGTCGTACCATCTCCTCCCTTTCTGGACCGGAGAGCTCACAGGAGAGAGATGCCCAAATTGAGGAGAAGCGCACCAAATCGGACTCACCTGCAGCACCTGGGACAGTGATTCCACCGCACCAGGTTTGCTTCAAGAAAAGAAAACAAATGAATATTGCACAGTCGTTGTATTTGTCGTTGAATGGAAGAATCACTAAAGGAGCGAATTGAGCGCATGTTTAAATTTGTGTACACACTGTGTACATTTTGTACACTTGCACACAGTGTGTACAATCAAATTTGAATTTGTTTATGTCTGCTTGTGTGTGTGCGTGTGAGAGTGAATGTCAGTTGAAGAATGTCTGGTACGTGTGTCTGTGTGAATGATACAGTGGTCCTTAATTCCAGACTGAACCAAACTGATTCCCATCTCCTGTGAATATGCTAACATGCCCAAAAAGATGGAAGACCCGAGCAGCCAGTAGATTTCAAATAAAGTGCACCGAAAGACCTGTGATCCGGCAACCATTAAATAACTAGAATATATTATCTGTTGCTCTGATTGTCTTTAACAGACCACCTCACAAAATGGCTGCATTTCAGCCAATATAGAGATCACTGAAAAACAAGTTTTTTTTGTTTGTTTTGGAGCTGTTGTTCTTCGGTTGGACTAATGCCATTTGGTATGCTGAACTAACGAAGATGATGGGTTTTGATTGCTGAGTAGAAGAAAAAACGATTAACTCACGAATCAACTGAATGTGGGTGACTATAAGTTGTTTCAAGGAAATGTATGCACTAAAGTTGAGTATGGCGTGAGTGTGTGTACTCACCCCCAGGGGGCCTAAAGGTATCAAATCATAGGAGGAGAAAAACAAAATGAAAAGAAATCTACACTTAAGTAATCCTTGTCTTGGAGCACCTTGTTAAGACAATTCATTTGTTTTTGTGTTTCTTTACAATGGTAACGATAATAAGAGATTGAACAGTGGTTTGGGTTGCATAATATATGTAACAAGTGAATCTGAGTTTTTTTGTTTGTCTTTTTCCATACTGACCGTGTTCACCTGGCAGCCGTTTTCCTCCTGCATCATAGTTCAGTGTATGACGACGAGTATGATGTAATTGCACAATGGCCGCCATGTGAATGGTCAGCAGGCTAATGAAAAAACATTGTTGGCTGTTATTATTGACCGCCACTCTAAAGTGAAAGTGTTCACACTCACATTCAGCTGTTCCTGAAAATTGATTTTTATTTCCAACTCCTATAACCTTTCTCCCCAATGTTGCCCAAACCAAATAGTTTAACTTTGTTTACTTTTTAGTTTTTTTGTTTGTGTAATATTTATTATACTTGATATTGTTTATATTGTTTGCTTTCATGATTTGTACATTTTCTGTTGATGTAGTCTTAATAATTTGTGTTTCTTTGTCGGGCATAAAATGTGCTACGAACCAAAACCATCCGTTTGACCTTTTCAGGAATGTCTCTAAAAGTGTCTTACAAAATTAAAAAAAAAATCAGAAAAGATTTTGTAATCCTTATTTGAATGTTTTAATCCAATGTAATGGGGTGATTTGAGGAGAGCCTGGCATGGAATAGAATGCCCGCTCACATTGAAAACCATTTGATAGAGTCAGCCAGCAGATGGAGACAAAGTATTTAGGATGGTGAGGAGTTTGAAAGAGGTGGTCAACCTTGCATCACCCAGCGCCAACCCATCCATACCTGTTCATATTTGGTTCATATTGAGTGTACATGCACCTGTATATAACCAAATCAAATAAATTTATTGTATTGGTTCCCACAAGTATAATATGAATATGAATATGCAATATACATATTTAGCAAAAAAATAGTGTTGTGCAGCACTGTTTCCCAAACAGTGGGTTGGGACCCATTTGTGGGTCATGGACCAATTTGTATGGGTCCCCTTTATTTATTTTTATGTTTAAATTATTTCAAAACATTCCTAAAAAATATTCCCAAAAAAGAAAAAGAAAACATTCATGAATTAAAAACTAAATTCAGTGATTTTTATCAGTAATTTCAGGAAGACATCAAAGACAAATCTAAGAAATTAGAAAACAAATGTTTAAGTAGTAGTGAAAATATTTTCACTAGTTTGGGTCTCGGACAAATGTCTAATCTGTCTTTTGGGTCTCGACCTGAAAAGGTTGGGAACCACTGCGTGTTTAGTATAATAAAATGTCATTACTTTTCATTACATTGCATTACAGTTACACGGGAAACAAGATTGAATAATAAAGAGCTAAGAAATGGAAATAAACACTTAAGAACAGCCAATAAAAAAATGTTTAAACCCTAGTTGACCGTACTTGAGTCCCAATAGAAGGTCTTTAATAGTTGACCGGATTCCCAAGGGCACTATACATTTCATAATACTAATAATAATAATATAACTTGATTTATATAGCACTTCTTTAAACCAAGTTACAAAGTGCTTGAACAATCAAAACAATATAAAACATCAAAATGCAACAATAATGTAATAACAAAATAATAATAATGATAGAAAATACAAATAAGCAATAATACCGGAAATAACTTAAAGGACAACTTTAGTTTTTGTCAACCAAGGTTTATGTTTTAGGTTGTTATTAGAGAAAGTAAAAGATGGGTGTTACATGTTTTTTTTCCATTTGCTGCTTTCTTTTGTTTTAGGGATTATAGCAGTTTTTGACAGAGGGGCGGGGGCATTCGAACATGGGGCTAAATATGTATACTTTTACAATTTTTTATAGCGATTTATTATTTTATTATTTACTATAGTACGTCCTACTAGACCCCAAGAAATTACATCTGGCCACAAAATATCACGAGATCTACTGAATGTGTCAAACTGACATATTGAGCCTATATGACACACATGTGGCTTCCCCCCAGTATAGGCCTCCTTCACATTCAGTAGATCCTGTGATCTTCTGTGGCCAGATGTAATTTCCTGGGATCTATTTATTCTATTAGGACTATAGTAAATCATAAAAAAGAAATCGGCATTATATTTTGTAAAACAAAATACATATTTAGCCCCATGCTCGAATGCCCCCGCCCCCTGTCAAAAACAGCTAAAATCCCTAAAACGAAAGAAAGCAGCAAATGAAAAAAGATTAACACTCATCTTTTAGTTTCTCTAACAACAACCTAAAACATGAACCTTGGTTGAAAAAAACTAAAGTTGTCCTTTAAGAGAGATTTAATACTCGTTGAGGAACTGGTTAGCCTCAGTTCTTCTGGTAGGCTGTTCCAGAGCCTAGGGGCCCTAACCCCTAACAACAACGATCACCTTTGGTCACCAATTTAGCCTTGTGACTCTCCTTTAGTAGACCCAGACCAGAAGGGTACGTGAAGGTACATATAGTATTCAACCATTGTACATAAATAGGTGGGAGCAAGACCATTAAGAGCTTTAAAAGTTAATAATAAAATCTTAAAATCGATCCTGAACGAGACTGGCAACCAGTGGAGTTCAGCCAACAAAGGTCAAATCTCCTGGCACCAGTAATAAGCCTAGCCGCCGCATTCTGGACCAACTAGGCCAGTGTTTCCAAACCTTTTATCTGCCAGGGCACACTTTTCATAGCCAGAAAATCCCAGGGCACACCTAGATGCGCACGGGGGGGCTGTATGTATACAGTATTATGGGCAGAAGAATGTTCACAAAACAGCAATTTTCATAAAACCTTCATGTTTTCACTAAAAAATAATTACTTCCGATTTTTTTGTCCGCATAGGTCAAAGTTCACGTGTAGAAATGTTCGTGCATTTTGAACAAAGATCTTGGGAGGAGATAGATTTTAACTGTTTGTCACATAGACATAAATATAAAGGCTAGATGGCTCAAGGCAAAAAAACAGACAAATACAATAAGGGTCCCTTAAATACTAATTGATCCCCAGAGGAAATTGAAAACCACATTCAGTTTGATACACAGATTCAATGGAATATAGTATTACTGTCTTCATTGATTTGACTGGGGAGCCCAATTAGAAACCCCTCAAAAACCACAGGGGCTCCCTGGACCCCACTTTGAACACCACTGATTTAAGGTACAGTAGTACACACACACACACACACACACACACAGTAATATGAATTGTGCATTGTGAATATTAAATATTATAATCCGACCTCCACTGGTTGCTATACCTCTTTTCTGACTGAATTGTCCATTTAATTAAGAAATATCCTTGTGATTCCCATTTCATGTTTTACAATCCTAAAAAAGAAAACAGACAATATTGAAATTACAGTAAGCTTCTTATAAGCTGATACAATTACTGAGGTGAGGAATGTGCTCACTCTCAATTGAGAAAACAACACAAATAAAGACAATTGATCCCTGAACATATGCCATGCCTTTGTGGAAGGAATTTAATATGCCAGACAGCATCTGGCAGTACTATTATCACCTTATGCTATTCTCAAACCTTATGTCAGTGGTAAATCGGCGATTTGATTAATCTCCTAAAACTATCCAGGTATAGAGAGAGGATATTAGAAATGTAGCATTGGTTCAAATTCAGTTTTAAAGCTCAATTTAAAAATACATCAAAAAGTAAATGTTCAATAATACCCGGAACACCTTCCGCAAAGCATAAATGTTGAATAAGCCATGAGTGCTAATAAAAAAAAAACACACAAGGTTGTCTGACCATGTAGTCTGACATATAGCATATCCATATTCCTATGTGGCTATACTTGTCTGCTTAACCCATTCTGACCGGGCACCCATTTTGGTGTCAGCATCATGTTATGCTTTAGCTATTGAAAAATAGCAGATCTACAAGCTCATATCGCGCCACCGAGTGGCGCGATACGAGCTTGTAGGTCTGCTATTTTTGAAAAATCGAAGAGCGACTGACATTTCTAGAATCTGATCTCAGGTCAGAATGGGTTAAACACTCCTCCTCTGCACTGTGGCCCCTCATAGGCACAAACAAGGGGCCAGATGTTCAGCTGTGGCCCTATGCATCACATGAAGGTCAACCACAACCACCCTAATGGCATAGGCTACCTCGATCAGTGTGGCTCTGATACAGGGCAGCTGTTCACATGGTTATCCATTCCATATGGCTGCCACTTGTTCACTGGCCTTTTCACAGCACAGCCCTTGTAAACACGCTTTAGTTCCCTGTTCACGTTTTTTTTTCCCGCTCCTGTAAAACATGTCCTAAATCCAATCACAAGTCCCGCTAACGGGGATGATGTTGATTAATGGGAATGTTTAGTGGTAATAGTGACCTATAAGCCCCCGACTGAGATTACAGGCGGGCAACCAGCCATGCTAGCGCGCCCGCCCAGGGCCCAGGACAGCAGGAAACAAGCAGAGCTTAGTAAGGGATTGTTTTAGACAGACAATGCTGTCTACCTGATCCTCCGTTAAATCCTGCTCAGGAAGTGTACCGGGGATTGGTGCAGTTTAATAAATGAAAGTGCTCCCATAATCAGGATTTGCCAAAGTGCCCCTTTGTGTTAATCTGACATTTTTTTTTACAGCATGCTTTTTGACATCTGTCATGGCAAGTGGTGTTAACCCTATACGTAGCCCCATCATACAGTATAAACAGTGCAATATAGCATGGGGGTTCACACCCTGTAATTTAAACATTACAGTGTGGCATGCATGAATTGTTTCTCCACTGCATGAAAACTGTACTACTTTTTACACTTAAAGCATTTAACCTTATACACCTTGTCAAAGATAATACTGACATGACATGGCTTGCGGGGGGGGGTGGAGGGGGGGGTGGAAAATCTCATTGGTGAAAAGTGTTGGAATGCCAAGGAGATTGATTACAGTATCTCTGGGGGAACTAATTCAACAGGAATGATACTTTTGAGTGGACACATGCACAACTATTCTGCTCATACTAACATGTCATCATTGGCATGGATGCCCCCGACATGAGGTCATCGCAGGGTGTGCTGCATCCCCATTATTACTTATACCCGAGGCTAATAGAGCCGGGGACGTGTAATTACTTTGTCATTAACCAATTCTGACCTGAGATCAGATTCATACGAGGTTTCCGCCGGACACACACTGGTCCTGATGAACCCATTCTGACCTGAGATCAGATTCTAAAAATGTCAGTCGTTCTTCGATTTTTCAAAAAATAGCAGACCTACAAGCTCGTATCGCGCCACTCGGTGGCGCGATATGAGCTTGTAGATCTGCTATTTTTAAATAGCTAAAGCATGACATGATGCTGACACCAAAATGGGTGCCCGGTCAGAATGGATTAACATAGAAAGCTGCACTTTAATGATTAAAGTCCTGCAGCATATACCAGCGATAAAGCATGATAAAATTGTTTTAAAATCAAGGAGTACAACAATAATCCCACCAGGGACAGATGTGAGAACGGGAGGGGCCTTTGAATTCTGCATGGCCCAGATTAACAGGAAAATCCCAGAGGACTGCGCTGTCTTTTCTCTGCCGATTATAGGGCTTGTGTGGACTCAACATGCTGTAATCCACCGATTAGCTGCTATAATCACCTGTAAATACACCTTGGCGTCTAGTATTGCTCTTGAACCAGTGGTTCTCAAACATTTTAGAGACCACTAGCATATTTCATACAATCTTCCAAGGACCACCCCACCTCTATATACTGTACAATAGTGCATAGGCTACAGCAGCATACACACAGTGTACATATACATACATACATTCAAACATACAGTATAGCTAATAACCCTGTAATTTCTATAGTGCGCCAGTGCCGCTCAGCTAACAAAGCAGATCTACAATTTTACAACACACCGCAGACCAAATTCGATTTGGTCAAAAATGGTCTAAACCTCAGATCAAATGCTTGGCTACGGTGTGTTGTACCAGCATTCAAATCCGAGGGAGGGGGGGGGGATAAAAAATGTCTGGCCTTCTTTGGCCCTTGGTCGTGGAATGATCTACAGTCCAGACTAAAATTGGCTTTGAAAGTTCCCTTGAGAAGTTTCAAAAGGATCATCTTAGATGTGCAGTCCAACACCTGCACTATAGTAAATAATAAAATAATAAATCGCTATAAAAATGTGTAAAAGTATACATATTTAGCCCCATGTTCGAATGCCCCCGCCCCCCTGTCAAAAACAGCTAAAATCCTTAAACAAAAGAAAGCAGCAAATGGAAAAAAAACATGTAACACCCATCTTTTACTTTCTCTAATAACAACCAAAAACATAAACCTTGGTTGACAAAAACTAAAGTTGTCCTTTAAGTTATTTCCGGTATTATTGCTTATTTGTATTTTCTATCATTATTATTATTATTTTGTTATTACATTATTGTTGCATTTTGATGTTTTATATTGTTTTGATTGTTCAAGCACTTTGTAACTTGGTTTAAAAAAGTGCTATATAAATCAAGTTTTATTATTATTATTATTAAATGTAGTTCCCTTGGGAATCCGGTCAACTATTAAAGACCTTCTATTGGGACTCAAGTACGGTCAACTAGGGTTTAAACGTTTTATTGGCTGTTCTTAAATCTTGCTGTGTAATAGTGCTTTAGTTTGATTGGGCAGTAAAGGGTTAACAGGAGGAGGCGCTGCTCTGCTCATTTGGGTGGAGTGAAGTTGGACATGTAGCGTATGTAATGCACATTTTATACCAAATTAGCTAAGAGGGAATTGTGTACGAGTAGACGACTAAAACAATAATCTGAATTTTATTTAAGCAGTTTTACGATAAAGACGTTATAGCCTAGGCTATAACATTCATTCAGTAGATACGATGATGACTGATGTCAGTGAAGAATCGTTGTTGGACTATTTCTACTCTGTCGGAGGCAATTCAGGCAAAGTAAAAAATGCAGATATATTGAAGACATATAAGCCTTTTATTGGCCACAATGACCCGCAATTACGTGGTAAGTAGCATTCGGCTGCATGAAAGATTTGGCGATTTTACATATGTTTCCACCGAAAATGGCGATATATCGTAGGCTAGCAGACTGGAGCTGACTGACAGACCGGGTCGTGATGTGTGAAATTGGCATTAAAGTCACTGACCGCAGAGTAGCTCACCTCGTGTTTGTCTGACAAACAGAAAATTAGGTTTCATCGTCCGAGTATGCTTTTTAACGATGCGCTCTCCCTGCCGCAGTTCTATTGCATGAATGACTTTTTTCCCCCGTATGCCGTTGCATTGTTCTCGACTAAAGGGCAGGCAAAACATCTGGTTCAGATTAAACTGCCACTGAAAGCAGATATACTAGTAAGTTTCAGCAGGAATTCTGTCATTTCCTCTTTGAGGGCAGTTGTTTGTAGCTGCTTTGGAGTGGTAGTCATGGCATCCGTGGTTTTGCACGTTAGCCTACAGTCCATCACCAAAACATGTAATCATCTTTTGTAGGCTAGTGATTCTCCACCAATCTCAACGTCCCTCCAGTTTGATATGCATTTGGCTACAGGGCCCTGTCTGATTCATATTTGATCTCTCTTTTTGATGAATTGAACAAGGTGGACCCTAACAAGTGTAATCCTTTATTGGGTCGTCGCCACTCACAGTTAACAGTCTTTGTATTGAGTTGTGCTTGAAATGTACTGTAATTCTGCAAACCGTTAATAAATATTTCAATCAATCAAAAAACTCTGACCCACATGTTCACTGTAAAAAAAAAACCTGTGTTAATTAAACTCAGAGTGTGTGCAAATTGAACTTGTCTAATAGGTTACCATAACATTGTGCAGTCTGTTACAGACCCAAATAGACAAATAGTCCATTTGGTTAACTATCAATAATTTAAATGGGGGGTCCCCTGAAACCTCGTCAAAGACCCCCAGCCCAGGGGTCCCTGGACCGCCGGCCCTGTTTCGGGAACCACACTGCTGTAGACCAATGAATGAGTTCCACAGAGACACATGACACAGTCCCCTATATATATTCACAATGAAATCCATTCATTCACCAATTGTATTGTGCTAGTTGCAGAGTGCACGATTTGTTCTTCTAAGATACAGTACGCTATTGTTTTTTAAACATTGCCGCTATATTTCCATCACGGTAGCCTTCACAGTATCTCTGTCATTGGTCACCACCTGCAATACGACTGCAGTAAAAGGCCTGACATATTCTAACCTCCCCAAATGATTATCCAAAGTGACCTTTTATTTGTGGTTGTCAGCATTGCGTACATGTACCATCCAGATGCTCTGTCCGCGGCACTGCAGTTGTTGACAGAGGTTCAGAAAGCTGCTTTTGATAGCAGGCCATCTGACATGGCTGTCCAATTAGTCAAATGATTCCCACACACTTAAGGCCTGTTACCCAGTAGCATGTGCTTCCAGCTTTTCATGTCATAATTGTGATTATGGTGTTTTAATCATAATTAATTCCACATGCATGCCTAGTTCCAGGTCTCTAATAGAGAGCTTTTTCATCAGGATTGGGCAAAAATGGGGACATGATGGGAAGGAAGGACAGCGCTATTGGGTCAAGTCTGTCTGTCTGTCTGTCTGTCTGTCTGTCTGTCTGTCTGTCTGTCTGTCTGTCTGTCTGTCTGTCTGTCTGTCTGTCTGTCTGTCTGTCTGTCTGTCTGTCTGTCTGTCTGTCTGTCTGTCTGTCTGTCTGTCTGTCTGTCTGTCTGTGTCTGTCTGTCTGTCTGTCTGTCTGTCTGTCTGTCTGTGTCTGTCTGTCTGTCTCTTCTGTCCATGTTTGTGGGAATATGTGTGTGTTTGTACACCTCTGGCTAATAAATAATTGGACACACATACCGTGTTATTCACACCAGTATGCCAGGAATGCTTTTGTTAAGACAGATGTAAGTGGCTACTTCCTTTGGGTTTCCTGTTGTTGTGAATGTAGACTATGCAACTGTCAGGAAAAAGGAAAGGGTTTAATTGTCCAAAGCCTTGCTCATACCAACAGTCCACACACACACCTAGACATGAACAAAACACCTTAGCATGGGACATTCCACGGTCAGTCATGTTGTGTTTGCATGCCAAACATGCCTGCGTGATAACCGAGAGACACATAGTAGCAGTCAATGATGAGCCCTTCATAGGCCTATCTGTTCATGGAGGCAGGGTCCAGCTTCATCTGAAGAGACAGTGGTCTATCAGTAAACCAACTATTTATTTAGCTTGCACTGGAAAGATAATTAACTGTAGGACCAAAGATACTCAGTTCTAAGCCTCTAGCGATGCTGTGTGAATGAGTCCTCTTTCCGCCTCTTTCGTCTTTTCTGGCCTGACTTTATTTAGAGATGATTGTTTTGCAACTTGAGCTCTGTTTGGCCAGGCAGGCCAACAGGGAACAGCAAAGAATTCTGGACCTCCTCCCTCCCAGTGCCTCCAGACAAATAAAGAAACAGAAAAAGCCATAGCTTACAGATGATGTATTGATCTCAAACAGACATTGACATGTCAGGGTCTGCTTATGGAAGCCTACAGTACTAATAACCCCAATGTCGTACAACCATTTTTTGAAATGAAACTCAACTGATGTGAAATGAAATGCCCCGAAATGCTAACTCCGGTTTCTCTTGATGTTATATTTAGCTTCCAATTGTTCATGCCAAACATTTCTTTCTCCCCTCAGCTAAATACAGGGAGGACTTCAAACTCATAATTGACAGAATTGCAGTAGTCAAGTCAGAGAATGTAAGTAAAGCTGGAAACTTGTTTAAACCTTTCTTGTCAACTAAGAGCCCTGCTGTGATCTATTATATATACACTGTATATTCATTATCAAACAGACAGTGTTGAGTCTGTGTGCTTTATTTACCACAGCTGTGTGCACCCTCTGCTTTCACTGGGCCTACAGGGATTGCTGCCTCACTTTGTATTAATGGGTTCTTTTTTACAATTTGTAGTTTTTATTTGTAGTGTAGTGTTTGTAGTTTATTCGCACAATAAAAACAGTACAAAAAAGGTAACATCAATGAAAGAGAAATATGTGCAGGTGAGACAAGAAACCCATGGAGGGCTTATATGTGGTTCTCACCAAAGATAATATGCAAATAGTAAATAGACAAAGTAATCAAACATAGGTATGAAAAATAACAAGAACAAAATACAACAAATACATTATTTACACTTGTGAAGTGTGTGTGATGTGTGTGTGACTGTGTGTGAGTGCGTGTGCGCATGTGCGCGTGTGCCTAAGTGAGCATGCATGTCTGTCTGTGTCTGAGTATGCACAATAAAGCTACATTATGTTCGAATCAAGTGGAGAGAGTTGCTTCGAGAGGCTGGCCCTCAATCTATGTTTAAAGTTACAGAAATCCTAACAATCCTAAAGCAGTTACACATTAAGACAAATATATGTATTATAAAATATATATTATATAACATTATATAAGCTATTATACATTACATGCATGCAAGACTCCATCATTATACTGCACTTGTTTGTGTACTCTTGATATTGTTTTCTAACGGGCTCTCTTTTTTTTAGGGTGAGAAGTACCTGGTTCTTAAGAAGAAATACAGACAGCTGCTTCAGGACCGAGACACAGAGCAACATGGCGGGACAAACGGCGACGGACAGAGACATTCCAGCCCGGCCAGGACGACACCGGGCGCCGCACAGTGGGAGGGGCCGGCGGTGACCTCATCATCTCCAGGCTGTCCTAGTAAGAAGGATGTCCAGGTCATTCCTGAATCAGGACCCACAGAGAGGAGGTCTGGTCAGACCATGTGGTGTGGGGGTCCCAGCATCACTGTGACAGAGGCCGCTGACCACACGGAATCACAGGAGGTTAATTATATTCTACTACTTATGGAATATTCAGCAGCCCGGCCTCACCAGAACACTAGCACGGATTAAGGGACCACTTCACCACTTTTCAACCTATCTTCATATACTAGGTCCTCACTAATAATCATGAAAGAATGGCGCAATGTTTTTCTACTTGGTCTGTGTCTCATAGGAGGGCTGTGGGCAGTTCAGATTAGAAGCAGTCTTCCAGTGACATCATCGATGGGGAATACAAGCTAATAGAAACTGCAGGCTTTCTAGTCCTGAAAAGTTGCAATGCGAAAATGGAAGCCATCGTTCTCACGATAATGAAAATCTAAACATTTTAGTCAAAAGATCTAAACTGCCCACAGCCCTCCTGTGAGACACAGACTGAGTAGGACAAAATCGTGCCATGTTATCATGAGTATTAGTGAGGACCTATTATATGAAGATAGGTTGAAAAGTGGTGAAGTGGTCCTTTAACGTTCCCATACATACTGTACACACCTCGAAAAACCCCAAAATCGCCGCCTCTACCGAACTTGAGCCATGAGAGACACAACCAGTTTCCGTGTCGAACGTTGCGAAGTATCGGTAAAGCCCACTCAGCCACCGGGCCAAGTTATAACCCGATAGCACAGAATCATAAATAATGTCAATCCCGATCTCACCCAAACACGGTGAAATAGCATGGATTGGCAATTCCGTATACATACAATACTAGTGAAAGCCATGCCTCCGTTGTGGTCAAAACAGTAGTATAATAATTATGTACAGATTCGGGGGTTTTCTAGGTGTGTATGTACGGAATTGTCAATCCATGCTATTTCACAGTTCTCTTTGTGTCCATTATGTGTTTACTTATTCCTAAACAAGGCCCTCTTTGTAAGCGTAGCCTGCCGGGCACTGACTTTCCTAGTGTGAGCTCGATATTAATTAAACTGCTATGGCATGGAAATGGATAAAGTTCTCGTGTCTAAAGGCCACTAGGCCAGTCCACCACACTCCACACCAATGCAACTCCTTGCAACATGCCATTTTACAACTACTTGCAACCATTATCCCCAATTACAGTTACATTGGTGTGGACTGGCCTTAAAACCAATTATGTTTTGTACAGTGTACACTGTACAGTATGTGGACCATGTTGACATTGATCAATTCTTGATAAAAAAAAGCTTCTAATATATTATTTAGGCCCCAAAATCTATAAATCTCACACTATTAAGGCAACCAGCCGGTTCCACGCGCTGCACAAGGTGCCCTTTTTTTCTTCACTTGAGCACCTGCCCCTCTAAATGTCTGCGCACGCCACTGCTTAAAACTGTTCTGTTGCAAGGAGCTGCAACTAGTTGCATTGGTCCGGTCTGGCCTTAAAAAAATAAACCCTTCACTATATGGTCAAATCAGTCTTGTGATAAGAGTGGGCAGGGCAAAGATACCGCCTGTTCAAGCAACCAGCTATGTCTCTTTGCTCGAGGGGTGGAGCTGATTAGAACCGTATGCATGTCAGCACTTGAAAACTGTAAAAAGCAAAGAACAAAATGTGTGGTTGAATCAAATGCACCATAATCCGACAAACATGCTTTTATACTTGATACATATTGTTCGCGTAAGGACCTCGCGCGTTTAAGCATAAAGATTAATACATTTTTAAACTGGCTAACTGGCTGCACACAGGACTTGTGCAGGCAAGTGCTAAAGTAGGCATTTATCTCTGGGCACAGATGGTGAAGAGAAGTAACAAACTGTTGCACGCAAAGTGTGAATACAGTTAAACCTCAACGAACATCTCAGCTATTAACTCTAACTTTTGTTTAGAACTTTGAAGATCTATTACGCAGAACCCCCCCCCCCCACACACACACACACACACACACACACACACACACACACAAATATCTTCTTTCTGCTGTTGTCATTTCTCTTTTAGGACCAACTCTATCTCACCATCCAGACCGCTCAGGAAGCCACTGTCCAAATTGAGGAAGCCATGGCACATAGCAATGCAGACGAAGACATAGATAAAGATTCTGGAACAAAGGTAAAGACAGGACCAACTGAGAGAACCAAGTCAACTGCTCTAAGGTTATTCAGAAATAGTTATACATTGTTGTTATACTGTTATACATTTCTATAACAGCTTGATGAACAATTCACTGTGGGTGAATTCCCATGCTGTTCACGTTTTAATCGGATCGTTTTTATCCTACAACCCCCTAGATAAATAGGCTGTCACTGTCACAAAACTTCTCTGGGAAATATAAACAATATCACACTATGGCTCAGAGAGATTTCCGCAAATCCAGCCAAATGCTGTTCAGGGATGAGAAAGCCATGAATCATCATACCCACTTCAGTCCATCACCATTGTTTCCACCAGCAACCACCGGGTGGTGCTAAGTAAATCCCCTGGCTTTCCATGCTGAATGTTTGAGAGGGAGGGGCAGATGATAGTGAGACAGCCAAGCTGCATTTTAAGAAAGGCCCCTGTTATCATGTTAATTAGCAACATGTTAGAACTCATTAGAAAGATAATGATGGTTTTGGTGGCCATTGGAAAGTTTGGGATTCATTTGTGAAAATATATAGCTTTCATTGATGGTCTTAAATAAGTATTAGTATCCCCTTGGAGCTGCATAAAAGTGTTTTAGCTTAGGTATTCCCTGCACACCTAGCCATGGTTCATGACTCTCGTATTCATACGAGAGTCATGAAGAAACTGAAGAAACCCAGTTTTTTGCGCTCGCTGCATTTACAAGATTTCCGTATATATAAACATTCAGATTTCAAATATAAAGTACTCACAATTTGTCCCACGGGTGTTAGTTAGTTGCAGCTCCAGCGATTAGAATTTCTGCATCCCGCGTTGTTTAATAAAAAGCATTTTTATCCGAGGTGTTATTTTGCCATTGGCTTTCAACTACGCGCCCCTATCGGTCGGGAGGAGGGTGGCACTCGGTGTGTTCGATATAGGTACGCTGACCGCCCTGCCAATACAGACTAATAGGCGAGTGCGCTCCCGGTGTGCAACTGTGGATTTCCCAAACGAACCCCGTTTGAAAAAAGTAGCCGGGGAGCTCGGACAAAAATGCTTTTTATTAAACAACGCGGGACGCAGCAATTCTAATTGCTGGCGCTGCTACTAACTAACACCCGTGGGACACTTTGTGAGTACTTTATATTTGAAATCTGAATGTTTATATATACGGAAATCTTGTAAATGCAGCGAGCGCAAAAAACAGGGCAAAGTTTCTGCATGACTGTCATGATAATCATCATGGCAGTCATGTTCCAGGGCTACTGCACACCGAAGTTCATATTTAGGCCCATAATGAATATCATGACAGTTTTTCTGCTCTTCAGCCCTGATGAAGACCGGTATAGGTGGAAACATGTTGGATTAAAAAGGTATCTTCTCCTCTTTTTCTAACACAGTTGAGTGCCCGGATCTCCTTCTTTTTTATCACGTTTTTCTGCTCTATTGATTGAAGCCAACAGATACTTTGGCTACAGTTAGTAAATGGTGTATTTATATAGCACTGTGGGATGGAGGATGGCTGATTTAAGAGGTCACACCTGGCCTGAGTCTGTAATTGGACTCAGAGCTAGGTGTTCCTGCGCACCTGTTGTGCATGGAGCTAATCGATGCACAAATTGGCCATCTCCACAAACATTCAGGGAGAGCCAGTACTGTCCAGAGAGAACACCATCTGCTCTCCCCAGTGAATGTAGTTTTTCGCTACAGCATGGGAAGCAGTGTATATGTGATGGCTAATTTGGCTACTGGAGAAATTAAAGAGAACTTTAACTCGAGACCTTGGCTGTCGTCTGTCCAACTATTCGAGCCTGGCACACTGGTGCATTTTGGCTGGGAAGATGGCAACCAAGAGGCCCTGTTGGGGAGCAGCACAGCCAGGCCATGAGAACCTGAGGGACCTGTGGCATCCAGAGGACCAGCCAACAAACCGGGCTACGTTGTAGGCAGTTTTAGGCACAATTATTACATAATCGTCTAATCGAGATAATCGCAAATATCTTTGTCATAATCTTCATAACCGTTTCCAGGTTGAAAATTTTAAAACTCATGTCACGATCTTATATGTAGGAATTTCACATAAGGGCCGAAAAGGGTATTTCTTGCTTATTATACGAAGTGATCACCTGTGTAGAAAACGTGATTTCAATTTCCATTCCATTCTGTTAACCAATGATGATTTTCTTATTAAAATTTTTTTAAATGAAATTGTATCACTGTACACACAAGGGATAGGTTTCATGAAAAAGAAAGTGCTGAGAGGGAAATGGGCAAAATTAATGTAACTACACAGGTTCCAACATTTAACTTTGTGCCCAACAATATTTTTCTTTCCTCCTTGTTATGGTTTCCACCAACGAGCGAGAGTAGAAATGGACATGTGCCAGTGTGGAATTGGCTGGATAAATAGAAGAGAAGTGTGTGTCCTTCCACTTTTCTTGTTCAACACAGTGAAGTGTGACGGTTCTTTGTTGTTCTTTTCCCCGCCGAGGGACACGAAAAGTGTGCATTTTTTTGACATCGTGTCTCTGTATGATCTGAGAACAATTAGCGAGCAAGTCCACCGAAATGGCGATGAAAAGAAAATATCATCCCACCCTCACATTAATCAACCAAAGTGACAGATTTTTTTTAAACTGAAATGGTGAGAAAAGCACATGGCCTGACTAGACATGTTGTTCTTCAGCTAATTGTTAATTGGATTGTTATTCATTACCCCCTTTTAGTGTGAAAGCATCACCTCTGTTTTACTGCCTCATTACGTGTGTGTGCGTGTGATGCATTTGTCTGCATACGTGCATGTGTTTATACTTATGGATACTATAAAAAAATCCTGATCCTTATTTTGTTTTTGTTTCTCAGTCTGAGTCGGAGCAGGATGAGGAGGGTATGGGCAGCATCGGCTCCCCCGCTGTTGCTGTAAGTTTACGCACCCACTGCAGCGTAATGGCATCTTTTCACATACATACACACATACAGTCACTGCTGGATGGAAAGTGGAACCATTTTGAGCACGTCATTATATAGATGAAGGATGTCGAGCATTGTGAGCTTGGTGATTGCTTGTTGTCATAAACGACACAGTGGTTCCGCATATTTAACCCATTCTGACCTGAGATCAGATTAAAAAAAATGTCTGTTTGAAAATGACTGAAAAAGCTATGTTTCTGTCAGTCGTTCTTCGATTTTTCAAAAATAGCAGTGGCGCGCTATGAGCTTGTAGATCTGCTATTTTTAAATGGCTAAAAGGGAATGAGTCCTATAGGTGCCCGCCACGGCAGACTCACTCACAGCAACACAAACTTTCAGTTGCAAACGGAAGTGTTGCTGTTTCACACTCAAGGTTCTCACACGAAACCACCATTTAAGAAGGGGTTTCCGGCACAATCAACATAATTACTACTTCCGACAACTCAATAACTAAATAAATAATATAACAATAAAGAATACAAAATATAACCAAATTTAGAACGTATGGCACATATAGGTGCCGGTGAGGGGGTCATTTGTGCCTGAATGTCCTCGCGCTATTGGGGAATGACTGGTAAAGGAAAGGAAAGGTACTATGTTTACCCAGGGTAACTGGACTAAGCTCAAGAACTTGTTTACAGCCAGGCCCTGCTCATAGAACATTTCATGGTAGGGGTTCAATGCCTTGCTCAAGGGCACTTCAGCGGTGGTAATTCTGACGTGCCGGTCCGGGGATACGAACTAGCGACCTTCCGATATCAAGACCGCTCCGCAAACCGCTCGGCCACCGCTGCCCCTGGTCTATTTATTTATCTTTCCCGACCGGCGCTGGTGGTCTCTCTACTAGCACCGTTCCCATCTTGTTGCGCAATCGTCGTTGTGTATTGGCTGCCGCTGCATGCGCGCCTCTCACCGCGCAGCCATAAAGCCTACCCTGCGTGCAGTAACTGCAGTTGCTCTCTAGTCTAGGCTACTATATGAAGCCGAGAGGTCAACTGTCAATCGTCACTATAGCCTTCACACTATCACCGGAGCACAGAACAGGATGTGTAGATAATGCTCTCTCTGTGTGTGTGTGTGTGTGTGTGTGTGTGTGTGTGTGTGTGTGTGTGTGTGTGTGTGTGTGTGTGTGTGTGTGTGTGTGTGTGTGTGTGTGTGTGTGTGTGTGTGTGTGTGTGTGTGTGTGTGTGTGTGACTGTGTGTGTGTGTGTGTGTGTGTGTGTGTGTGTGTGTGTGTGTGTCTGACTGACTGACTGACTGACTGACTGACTGACTGACTGTGTATGTGCATACACACAGTGTGTGTGTGTGTGTGTGTGTGGGTGTGTGTGTATGTGCGTGTGTTTATTTTTGCAATTGCATACCAGTATACCGGCTCACACGATTGCTGCAAAATCTGGAGTGTTAACTCAGAGAGAGAGTGAAAATGGACCCTTACATAAAATTACATTAAATGAACATTCCGAATTTTGCAGTGTGTGTGTGTGCGCGTGTGCACCGTGCGCTATACCTGTATGTGCAACGTGCGTGCATGTTTTGTGCGTGTGCCTTTGTGCGCTGCTGCTGACCTCTCGCTGACCACTCTCTGTGCCATAGCTGGACCCCATAGAGAAGGAGTGGATCTACTCGGCTGCTGGTGCCCGGGTCCCGGACCTGTCCGAGCTGCTGCGACAGGACCCATCCCTGGCCAACAAGAAGGTATAGGAACCATCTCCTCCACGCTGATTCAGAGTGACAAATGAACAAAGAGAGAGCGCTCATGTGGTCAACTTTTCAGGAAATGGACCAAAACTATAAAAACGTAGTCCAATGTAGTTTTTTAGTCACACGCTCTTGTAACTTTCCTCTTCTATTGTGCTGAAATGACCTCAAATACCTTGATCTATATGCTTGCAACTAAGCGCACCTGCTTGCTCAGGGGATAAATAGATTTATCACCAGGTCAAAATCCGTGTCAAGTCCTGTGTCTCTAGGTGAGACATGACCTTTGACACCATCTAAATGTCTTGTGTGATAGGGACTTTTTTTTTGCATTCTGGGGGAATCATTAGCCAAAAATAGCAGATCTACATCACAGATGTGTTCTGAGGTTATAAATCGTGTTTTCGGAGGTTTGGTGTTGTAGAGGGGGAAAAAGAGCAGACTAAATACAGAAGCAAAGGCCAAGTTTACAGTAGTATTGAGGGTGTGTTTAAAATGTCTGAAAACACACATTGAATCCACTATGTAGTGGTATGGGGGTCCCTGCTTCCTCTCTCTCTCAGCTAAGGGGTCTTTGGCCTGAAAAACATTGAAGACACCTTCTCTAAAGGTCACTATGTAGTTACTAATGGATAAATTAACACTGAGGATTTGTGTGTGTACCTGTAATATTGCAATGAAATCAACACATCTGTCCCCACTCGTCCATTCGATATCAGGGTAGGGGCCATAATAAGTTAATTCATTTCATTAGTAAAGCTACCTAATATATTGTTTGTTTTCTTTCATGTTGGACCAAACAAGGACTTCACCTCAGTGAGTATTGAATTGCAGTTTTTATGTAACGTTTTCTGAATGCATTTGGTTGATTTTTTCCTTTGCTCTTCTTAATGTTTCATGGCATCTCGACTCTGATGATGGCGATCCTACTCAGGGGGTAAGTTTATTGATACATTATTCTGTAGATACATAATACTTTGCCTCTCTTTTAGTTCAATTGATGCTCTGTTGTGCAATCAACGCTCAAAGATAATAACTTGGTTTTTCAACTGAAAAATGTTAACTCTTCGTGAAATTCTTAATGACCAACATCCTTTTCAATTTGAGCCACCGTTACCTGTAAAGTTGACCACACTGCAATGCAATCTGGATATTATGAGTGATAAACTAAAAGATAAATGTTTTACAAAAATGTATCCTACGATAGTATACAGATACTATACAGTTCACGTGCTAATTTCAATTGAACATTTTCTCCTTCATCACGCTCTGGGAACCCTGTATATATAAAAAAAAAAACTAAAATAAAAAGCACCCAGATCAGGGCATTTCAAAGGTCCACTATCAAAAGGATTATGAAAGATAGCTTTTTAGCTCCTGTCGCCCCCTGACAACCCAAATCCTTTCATTTGTATCCCGTGTGCGCTTAAGAGATTTGAGCTCATGTTTGCTGTCCCTCCCCTGTGTCAGGGTTTCTCACACCAGTCCTGTGGCCGTGGCCACAGACCACCTTCTAAGAGTAGCCCCCCCCTTAAGCCTCTGCCGTCCCCACCCGGGACAAGATAGCATGGCCACCATTGAAGTGCAGGAGTTGGGGTTTCAGGGGGGATTAAAGAAGAGAAGCCTTACTGCGCCACAAAGACTTCACCCACTTAAAGATAATCTGAAAGTAATAGAGCAGGCTGGGATTAATTGTAGAACAATGTTGGTCATGTCCCCGGGAAGGTGCTGAGTCCCCCTCTGGCAGCTTTGATGTTCCCTTTAAAGCCATCGAGTTATACTCGGTTCGCGCGTCGTGCCGTGCACCGAAAATCGGGCTGCTCTACAAGCTCAACAACATGTCGCGCTTGCGACGTGTTGTGAGCTTGTATAGAGTTCCACGTCAGAGGAGTCGGCGAGGTAGTTAAATTATTCTTAAAGACAGTTTCATCATTTATCGGTGATGCAATTGACCCTCATGAGTCCCGTTTTATCCTGTTAAAATGACACCCAGTGTGCACAATGCTTAAGTACCAAAGCAAATATTTGACGAATGAAAGGGAAACACTTTCTTGCACCTGGAGCTATAGCAAAGACACACACACACACACACGTGCACACACACACACGTGCGCGCACACACACACACACACACACACACACACACACACACACACACACACACACACACACACACACACACACACACACACACACACACAAACTAAGAAACATAGAGCACCCATATATCCAATAAATTAATGTGCTGATCACTCCTTGTCTCACACTCTCCTTCTCGTTCTTCTCGGGACACTGGCTTGCCGTTCCGGCCCCGTGATGGACTTCCTCTTTCTGCCCTCGACAGTTTGTAAGTGCATCATTCTCCCGTCACTCCTCTCTCTGTCTCTCTCCTCCAAACCCAGGAAGGTCTTTGGTCTCGCCGGTCATTGTTTCTCCCGTCGACTTGTCGCTCTTCTCCTTTTAGACACTGCTTCCTTCAGTGGGAACCCCTAGTCGTCCCAGAGTGAACCGATAGGTGGATGGGTGGGGGGGTGGGGGGGTGGGGGGGTCTGGGGCCACCCCGGTAGGCTGAGACAGGAAGGACAGACAACCACATCCTGCTCATGCAGCCTCGTCCGTCAGCCTTGCCCACCAGGAGGCCGAGCGAGCCGCCTGTCAAGTGGCCCGTTGGCCCATCTGTCTTCAGGATGTGACAGGCGGACGGACAAAAGACATGGAGGCGCGATCTATCACAATCTGTCTGTCAGGCAAGCCTCCAAAGAAAGGGAGGTCTGGTGTATATATATGCCTCTTCTAAATATTCCCCTTCAATGTGCACAATATACATGAGTTCTTCTGACATCAACCGCTCAACACGCTCATTGCGTTGTGATTTAACCACATTGTCCGTGGTGTCCCAAGTTTGGGCAAATTTGTAACCATTTTTAAACATTCTCAAATAGCCATTCTACAATCTCACAACACGTTGCAAAGACACAACGACTAATTTTTCGCTATTTGTCGTAAGACTAGTAGGGCTTAGGTGGTTATGTTTTTGCCATAGAAAGAGAGATTGTGGATTCGTTCCACATAGTGAGGTTATGGCTCGGCCCCCAAATGTTATGTTGTCTTTGGGGAATTTGTGCTTAAAGAACCGGTGTCCATTATGTAACCAGAGAGTCCCGTCAGCTTCAGTCCAGTCCAGTCCAGTCTAGTCCAGTTCTGCTATTAAAAAAAAGAAGTGGAAGATTCTTCTCTGTAATGACATTCCCAAAATAGGGATGCCATGGTTATTGTGGTTAAAATCAGACATACGCTTCTTAACAACAGACTACAGGGATTCACACAAGTCCAACATGTCCTTGACATGTCCCAGAGATCGCCTCTATTAAGGGGGACGATTTGGGATGACAGACATACACACTTAAAGGTATGGAGCAGCGGTCGTGGCTATACTCTTAGGCTGAGACATCTGCAGCTCTCGTGTTTTCACTTTTAATGATGGCATGTAATTACCCTGCACAAACACCCTGACAAGGGCAACGCAGTTGATCACAGCAACGCTACTAAATACCCAGACAGGTGGATCCAGTGTATGTGCGAATGTGATTTAGGTGCGCATGGTAGCACGTTTGTGCATGCACGTTTGTGCATGCACGAGTGCGTGCGTGCGTGCGTGCGTGCGTGCGTGCGTGCGTCTCTGTATAAGAATTAGTGTCATGTGAATGTTATTTTGTGCGTGTGCGTCAATGCGTGCACATGTCTCATGTGGGTATATCCATGCGTGTGTTTGCGTGCATGTAGTCATGTGTATATCTCCAGGCCCTCTAGCCCATTCTGACCCGAGATCAGATTCATACGAGGTTTCCGCCGGACACACGCTGGTCTGACGAACCCATTCTGACCCGAGATCAGATTCTAAAAAATGTCAGTCGCTCTTCGATTTAAAAAAAATAGCAGACCTACAAGCTCATATCGCGCCACTCGGTGGCGCGATATGAGCTTGTAGATCTGCTATTTTTCAATAGCTAAAGCACGACATGATGCCGACACCAAAATGGGTGCCCGTTCAGAATGGGCTAGGTAGCGGGGGCCTAGCTATTCCCCTTTTGACGGGCGCTGCTGACAGTAGTGTGGTGATGCCTGGGTTGGGCTACCCTCTGTGGGTCAGACCAACATCATCAATCTTCCCCCCCCCGTGACAGGCTAGCTGGGCCCCCCCAACTGTGGGCACAGTGCAGTGTTGTTTTGTAATTAGGCTCCGTTAGATGGCAGGAAACCATCCCTCCTTCCCTCCATCTCTCTCCATCGCCTCCACTCCCTTCTGTGCACAGCTGGCCCCCTGCCCCTCGTCGCACAGCCAATACGAAGCCTCAAGTTTCCCCCCGGCTTAGCTTGGGTGACTTGTTAGCAACCGTAATGGCACTATAGCAATTATCATGACATGACAATAGCACAGAGCGGATTGTCATGTTGATGTTGGACAGAATATGATTGTGTTTTATGTGGTATAGAACAAAATCATTGTCACTATATGCATACATATATCATATGTGTATATATACCGGTACGTAGCTATACGTACATATGAATGACTCGTGCATCTCTTTATTGTTCACAGACAGCTTTGCACTGGGCAGCAAAACATGGCAAAGAGGACATGGCCACCCTGGTGGCCAATGCAGGAGCTGATGTTAACACAAAATCAGTGAGTATGTCCCAAGTAGCGTACAACTTACATTAACCCATTTTGGGCGGGACCCCCATTTGGTGTTTCAGCATTATGTCATACTTTAGCTATTGGAAAATAGCAGATCTACAAGCTCATACGAGCTTGTAGGTCTGCTATTTTTGAAAAGTCGTCAAATCTTTGAATATGTATTTCAGAGCGAACATTTTAAACTAAAGTATTTGCTTCTGGGGCGTCCCTGGAACGACATATTTTGAGATGGGGGTCCGTGGCCCAATAGAGATCATTCTGGGGGTCCTTGGCATGAAAAAGGTTGAGCATAACTGACATAGAAACATTGGTTTTTCAGAAAACTATTAGGATTTAGAAGCCTTTTTTTTTATCGCCATCAGTCCAAAATGGGTTAACACTGTCTTTCAACACTTAGCAGAATATAATGTCTGTAAGTGTTACAGAAAAGCAATGATTGATTAATGTAATAAATACGTCTAATATGTACAAATAATACGTGTTTGCTCTATCCTTGCAGCATGTGAGTACCTGCGCTTTGTTTCAAGATGTGTACAGGTAGGAAGTGTTGAGCCGTGCAAATGGTTTCATTTTAATGACTTGGAAATAACCAACGGAACAAGGCCACTTGGCCTGCTGGTGTGTGAGGGCAGCTATTATTATTATTTTATTCTGTTGTGCCCCGTGATGATGTAACATTCCTAAACAATCTCCGTGGCAAGCCAGCTGTGCAAATGTATTACAGCAGCACGTGTTGCAACAGTGCAGGAGCACACACCACTAATAAATCATGTCATGTCATGTTAATTGTTTCCCCAAAACGCTGTCTGTATGTACAAGCGTGCCAAACTCTAGAGCTGTGCAATTTTCGGTGAATTACCCAACCAATTATGTTTTTATCATTATCTTGTGTTGCCATAACCTTTGCTAATTTGTATATTTTCTTCCCCTGGTGTTTTCATTGGCTGTGTGCTTGCGCATGGGAAACTCTAGGGGGTAGGTATTAACCTTTTTTCAGACGTTTTTCCATAGTTGTTCCTCAACACGCTATACATGGTAAAATGTCAAAGGTGATGTTCAAACACATTGGATATGCTTTAAGTATAAATAGTGTTAGAGGGGATGCGTGCCAGTGCATACCACCACTACCCTTAAAAATTCATCCTTGTAGAACAATACTGTAAAAAAAAAAAAAAAAACACCTTGATATTCATAAAGAATTATGCATATGTTTTTTTTTAATAGCCATTGATTTAACATTTTTCTTTTGCAATACAGGGATACACACCTTTACACATTGCAGCACTGCATGGGCACCATCATATTCTTGACCTTCTACGAACATATGGTAAATAAATGAATAGAAATTATAACAGATCTTCATTCAACATTTCACTGCAGCCCCTTTTCCACCGGTTGGTTCCCAATGGGAACCGGTTCAGTTCTTTTTGGTTCTTAGTCCATGAGCCAGAGCTCCAAAATTGAAACATTAATTATGAATTGAGTGGGCAAAACCATACCTATATTAGATTGTTATCACCATTAAACTTCCCCAATTGAGTACTTACACGAAGACAATGATTTATTGTATTACAAATTTTACATTTTTTAATATGCAAATGAGGCATGATGTAGGAAAATATGCAAAATAATGAAAAATATGAAAAAGCTACTACTGTGGAAGGGTTATCATGTATTAATTTACTTGTATTGATCCTATAAACAATTTAATATAGGGTATAGTTTTCCCACCAATTTTGGAGCTCTGGCTCATTGGCTCAAAAACCAAAAAGAACTGAATCGGTTCCCATTGGGAACCAACCGGTGGAAAAGGGGTCTGCTTGTACCTGTGAGTGAGCGATGAACAAACCTCTGCTGATTCTTGATTCAACCCACAAATTGTGTGGGTAGATAGCCTTAAAAGCTAACGTTGAATTCACAACTGTGGAGTATTAACCTAAGGCCACAGAGTATAAGGTGTCTCAAGTGGCTCAGACACTATACTGTACCATGAGTCCATGAGTCATCAGAGTTGCTTTTCTATCTCAGGCGCTAATGAAAAACTGAGGGACTACAGTGGCCATCTTGCCTGCCAGTATCTAAACATCGGGGAATCAGGGGGACCCGAGGAAGACAGTGAGATGCGTGAGTTCACCTTACCTTTGATACCAAAATGATAATGATTTTGAAATTTGCTACGGCTGAAAACGGGACGGTATACGAAGACTGTTTGAGACGTGTAACTATCGATTTATTTGTAAACGCAATCACTCAAATACACCATCTGATAACACACAAGCAATGCTTTTAATCTATGTTTCAATGGCTCATGGGCTTCAAGTAACAAAGTGTTTCATATCATTACGTGTCCTCGCAGAATTCCAAGTGACCCAGGCCAGGGAACGGAGCAGGAACCGGAAGCTGACTTCGTTGTTCCAGTCCAAGAAGAAGTGGGGCTCTGCGGAGGAGCTGGCTCCAGTAGAAGAGGAGAGGTCAGCGCCGCAGCAGCTCTTGGTCCCTGCATTCAGAACCAGGAAGTTCTCCCGTTAACCCATTCTCTGACCTGAGATCAGATTCTAAAAAATGTCAGTCGTTCTTCGATTTTTCAAAAATAGCAGACCTACAAGCTCGTAGCGCGCCACTCGGTGGCGCGCTATGAGCTTGTAGATCTGCTATTTTTCAATAGCTAAAGCATGACATGATGCTAACACCAAAACGGGTTCCCGTTCGGAATGGGTACAAACCCAAACTAGAAACAATTCAATCAATGTACTTCTTCTCTTGCTCACTGATCTCACTGATGCGCACACACAAAAAAACACGCAAATACATGCATTCACACTTAATTACATATTATAAACACAACACATACACACAATTAATAATTACTGCTTAATAACTACACAGCTAGCCCCAACCGTGAACTGTGATTGGTCAAGAGGCATTCAGACCTGTGCCAACGACCATAATAAAGGAATGTGTAAGTCATCTGTAAAAGTATCACTCCGTGTTGCCTGTGGCTACGGTAAACAATGGGGAACTACTTCAGATTGCAGAGCACTGAAAGCAACAGAATTCAGCAAAACTTGAACACTATACTAACCCATGTACAGTACAAAGAAATACAGCAATACAGTGCTGTTGTATGAAAGCAATGAAACACTCAAGGTTGTACTTTTTATCGTGGTCGTTCAGGTAAACGGCACAACACTTTTTCATCGCGCCATTGCCAATAGCAACGATAAATGCACTCCCTGTCATGTCTTATTTCTTAAACGAGTAGTGACTTATTTTCTATTAATTACACACACCCCATGAAGCCTTGAATTCATGGACCAGTATAGGAGACTTGCCGGATGCCAGTTTAGACAGTATTGTGTATGCTTTTTATTACAATTGCGCAAACATGATTTCATGAAGCCATTCAATGAAACTTTGGAGCTGTTTGCCTGACATGTTCATATGAGCTCAGGAGACTTGGCACAGATTCTCCATGCGTGCCGCAGGTTTTTGGTTTTATTGAAGACACCAGAGAAGCAGGTGAAGAGCAGCTCATAAATAAGTGTTGTAATGTAGTAGTCCTCTGTTGTTATCCTAAAAGCTATCCTCTAGTAAGGTGCATGGTGACAGGCCATTCAGTTGAATTACCCTTTTCTGCAAGCACACGCGAGCTTGGAGAACAAGGTGACAGCAAGGTAGAATTGTCATTCGCATTAGCAAATGTATTATGAGTCAATGACACATTCCAGAGTTAATTCCAGTGTTTTGTTAACCACTTAAGCCCTATATACTTTGTTGTATGATGAATAGTCAAAATAGGCAATCTACAAGCTCACAACATGATGTGTTGTGAGCTTGTTGATCTGCTATATTTGTTTTGAAATGTAAAAAAAGAGAGCGTTTAGATTATTATTTTTTAATTAGGGACGCCAGGGTTAATGTGGTAGAAGTTGTTGAAATGTGACTGCTGCGATTTGAATCAGTGTCTGAAGAAGGACTTTCTGTTAAGTTTATAGGGATTTTGAGTTATTCTCAGACTTAATGTCAGTATTTCCTGTTACGTTTGTTGCAATAGTAATGACATTTTTTTCGGAGGATGTTTAGTTTGAATACGTTTGTACAAGTTCTTGAAGTTCTTGTACATGTTGTGTGTTTGTGCAAGCTAAAAGTACAGTATCAACTTAAAATGGACCTTCCTCTTTGACAGCTTGTTTTGCACAGTATTTATATATATTTTTGAATATTAAATGTTAAATATTTTGATATTAAAGTATATTTTGTATCAAACTTGATTATAATCTACTTTTGCTACTGACGTTATCATTACACACAGCACATGTTATTTGTGTTTCCAAACAACTCCAGATGTGTGCCCTGAAGTTAAGATTATTTTATTATAGACTAGATTTTAATTTCACCCTGGGATAACTAAACAATATTAGATCTACTTTCCAGGTTCTTCCCTTTCTTTCACAGAGCAATATATCTCCCTGGTTGTTAAGCTGCCTTTGATCATGCATCCACCACCTGACTTTGTGGGCTACACAGATGGAGTAAATATGGGCCCTGCTAACTCTCAATACGGCCTTTAGACCCTTAATTCCTGATTAGCTGAATAGGGCAGCACTTGCTTTTGGCTCTTAGATATCAGAAGACACAGAGGGGGGAACAGAGGCAAGTGTTTTTGTGCTTCATATTTGAAGGGGAGGGGGGGGGGGGGGGGTGTTACGGTGGGATAAGAGGGGAGTTTCTGTAATAGATACTTATCTTACTGCCCTCAAGCCCCTCAAACAAAGTCCCCCTCTGAAGAGATTATAACCCAGGGAGGGCACATTAACTCTAATCCCATGCTTTGAGGCCTTGTTCCAACCCCTCCTCACAACCTCATACCACCCCCTGCTCCACTTATTCCAACCCTTCTGTTGTGTGTGTGTGTGTGTGTGTGTGTGTGTGTGTGTGTGTGTGTGTGTGTGTGTGTGTGCGCGCACGTATGTGCGTGTGTGTGCACGCACGCGCATGTGTGCGTGTGTGTGTGTGTGTGTGTGTGAGAGTGAATTGAATTGTGTGTGGGGCGTACCATGTTTCTGCATGTATGAGGAGAGCCTGTGGCTACACATTAGTTGTGTGCGTGTGCGTGCGTGCGCGTGTGTGTGTGTGTGTGTGTGTGTGTGTGTGTGTGTGTGTGTGTGTGTGTGTGTGTGTGTGTGTGTGTGTGTGTGTGTGTGCGTGCGTGTGTGTGTGTGTGTGTCAGGGGGGTGGTGACTCTAATGAAAAGCATGGAGGGGCGCATACTGCTGTGTAACTGATTCCCCTCTCTGAAGAGATTAGGAGTTACATTGTTGGTTTGGTTGCTCATTTCCATGAGAGCACATGCAGCCTCCCACCGGTGGCCGCTTGGTATTGTTATTTTGAGTTGCAAAACACAGAACCCAATGTCCCTGGCTTCCTTGTATCTATTGTTTCACAAAATAGGCCGAAATGTAAATGTCACGTCACAGATGCCAAATAACCTCATTAGCTGCTCTCTGTGAGGATAAACGTTGACAGCAATAAATGTGCCAAAGAGCAGTTTGGTCTATCCCAATTAAAACAGTTTCTGCATTGATGTAAATAGAATTATGACCTACCTACCACTAAAAGCTAATGATGTGGTTATTGTGTGCTTAAACAGATGTATTGTATAGGCAGAAGGATGTAATGACTTGGATTGTAAATAAAGGCATTACATCACTTAACCATTATACTTCACATAATAGCTAAAACGACCGATCTACAAGCTCACAACACGTCTCATTGCGACGTGTTTTGAACTTGTAGATTTTCTCTATTTTTGACAGTTTTGACCTGCAGGGACATGCCCAAAATCGGGACACCATGTTGAAAGTGTTTAATTGTGCCGTTTGCAGCAAATGGCCTGCACTGTCATCCTGTATCTAATCAATCATCCTGTTATCTAATCAATCTCATCAATAATGATGTATGTGCAGTGGGAACCCTGTGGACTCCAGGTTTGTGCATGCGGGCCTGCAGGGGTGAGCTGGTTCCGACCCGAGCTAAGGCAAAACGAGCTATGGGGTCTATAGCTATGGGGATGGAGGGTCCTATGGGTTCTGGGGCCACCACCGGGTCCCACTGGGGGTGGAGTGGGTCCTGCTGTCATCGTTGCCCCATCAGTATACCTATAACGAACGCCTCCTGTCACTCACCCAGCGGAGGGCCGTCAATCAGAGCAAACCCCAGGAGGGAGCGGGAGGCGGAAACAATCGCCCGGCCCCCTAAACAAAGACATGCTTAAATTTGCAATCGGTTGCAGCGCCAACCCCTCCGTAAGAAAGAATGATAGAGTGGTACTGATAAGAGTAATGACAAAGGACAAAAGAGTTGAAGAAGGGGGTCGGGCCGAGTGGATTTGTAGATAGTAGAGAGGTGGGATCGCTTGATAGCATTCACACTATGCCTACATCTATCCATTTTGTGTTGTTGTCCCAGGAAAATCCCATTACAGAGGAGAATGGGTCCTCTTGGGGGCAGGCCGTCATATTTGTTGTCAGTCGACTTCATGCTCTCCCATAGCTTCTCTCTGTAATGATATGTAAAGTCATAGGACAGTTGATTGATTACCTTGCGTTGATATTTTTTTTTATCTGTAATGGGCATTTAAGAAGTCTGCAAAACATCACCTATTGCATGAGCTATATATATGAAGTATGCAAGTATCCTGGATGACATGATCAAAACCGCATTCAAATTCATACTCGTAACTTCAAAAAACAGGAAAAACGTATTGAAAGAAATACATAATTTTCCATTTATTGATATTTTACATTTTGAACAAGCTTTTCACAAACCGATGCGGATTGACTGATGTATAATGTTAATTGCCTTGACATGGATTCCACATTCAATGCCAAGGCGGCATTCATGTTTTACCACCAACACATTTTTATGGCTCTCTCTCTGTCAACTTTCCCCTCATCTACATCATTAGTATCTGGTGGGAGGAAAAATAACTAACAAGGAGTGGGTGTTGAAGACACTTTGGATTCACTCCTGCAGGCTTTTGTCGTCTTGTTCACACCTACCTATGAGCTATTCTAATGACATGCTTAGTACCTTTTGTCAGCTCCCAGGCAGGTGATGGCCTGTAACCACAAGTCACACCTCGGCCCATTGTCCCGAGCTGCTTATTAGGCCTTGTGCTGTCGTTCTGCATCTCATCCAATAAACCACTCTGAACAGACACAGTCTAGTCGAGTCAGAACCAAAGATGTGGTGTGCCATTTGTAAATTGACGGCTGGCTGCATTGTTTCCACACAGATGAGGAAGGCGCTCGACTTCTTTTCCGAGACAGAGATAATTTCATCCTCCCCGTGTTATCTCGCTGCGCTATCTCGGACAATTGTCTTCCATTTGGCCACTTTTCCACTCTGTAAACGACTGACATCCTGATGGCAAACAGCACAGACTCGACCTGTCAGAGCAAGACCAATACCTGCATTGTAGCAGAGTTAGCAAGAGAGGAAAGGAAAGAAATGAGACTCTACAAGTGGAACAAAGGCCTCTGCTCTGGGCTGTTTGTGTTGAGATGTAGCCCACTGATGCTATAAGCCTTCTACTCTTTGCACTCTGGTCATCCCATTGTAGCCGGAGGACAAAATTAGCTGGAGGCCCTTCGAACCCCACCCAAATACCTCCCTGACTACCTTTGTATCTACGCCATGCACTGCGTTCTCTCTCTCTCTCTCTCTCTCTCTCTCTCTCTCTCTCTCTCTCTAAAAATCTCTGTAATGAAATGTAGCCTAACCAAATTGACCTACAGTATAATGGATAAATCAACTGTGCTGTCTCTCTCTCTCTCTCTCTCTCTCTCTCTCCCCCCCCCCCCCCCCCCCCATGTCTCTCTAGTTGTTTATTAAAGCCCCTTTACCCGTTTTCGATCATTGTTTTGTTCTACATCATGAATCTGACACCTTCATTCTGTTTTCTGGCCTTGCTGCAGCACAGAAGGATCATGGACGCGATTGTATTCCCTCAGGGTTCAATTTGCAATAGAAAAAGACAAAGACAATTCTTTTTATATATTTGCAAGAAAAAGGAGAAAGGGGTTGTTCACTTAAACAAACGCATCCTTCAGACTCTAATTGTTTAGTTATTGTCCAGAGACAATACAAAATGCTGAAATTAAAATATTGGAAATTGATATGATGTAAGGCAAACATGTAACAATTCCCATGCACATCCAATGTGTTAAGATAAACACATACACAAAAGGATCATGTGTATTGGGCCTGTGAACAAAATGCAAACGTTCCACAATTCAGTTCAATTCAAGGGAGCATGTGTAAACACCCAATATAGTATTCAAATTTTTAATTCTGTTTTAATTTCAGTTTTATAGTTTAATTATAGTTCAACTGTACCATGTAGTGAAGGTGTGAAGGTGTTGAACATGATGTGCATTGCTCATTAGACAGTTGAACCAGATTGAAAAAAGAATGAAATTCTGACCATTGCTTTGATTTATCATAATGATATAAGTGTGTGTGTGTGTGTGTGTGTGTGTGTGTGTGTGTGTGTGTGTGTGTGTGTGTGTGTGTGTGTGTGTGTGTGTGTGTGTGTGTGTGTGTGTGTGTGTGTGTGTGTGTGTGTGTGTGTGTGTGTGTGTGTGTGTGCGCGCGCGCGCGCGTGTGTGCGCGGTGCGTGGGGATTATCTATAGGCCTAGTAGGCTATAAAGGAATTAATCAAATATCTAGGGAAAGAGTTGGTTAACTACAGAAGTGGAATATAGAACAACTACAATGACATATAGCCTACAACAATATGCTAAATAAGTGCTGTTATAAGCTATAGCATGCTCATTATAATAACCTGCAGTTCTTTTGAAGCGTATACGAAGGACAGTGGAATGAGAGCGGTAATCCCCTCCTATCTTTAACAATCCCCTGGAACATTAGCATCTGTTATCTCACAATTAACATATACATTAGTCAACACCTGTTTCACCTAAACGCGTTTAATGAGGGCCATTGAAAGTGTATGTTTTAGCCAAAACAACGATATGTAAAGGAGTTTGTTGTTGCTCTGTGAATAAATGACCAGAAAAGAGGAAAACACTGGTATGTGCGTTGGCCTAAACTTTACGCATGCAAAGAACTGGTGCCTTTAGGCCCTAAAGGCACCAGTTCTTTGCGTGCATGCAAATAGTCCACTAAATTATAGGGTGATGACTGTTATTGCAATGACGTGGTAAATTAATTAAATAAAACGTGAGGTAGTCTTATTTTATTTTATGTGTCTGAATTTGGAAAGGCGTAGGTTATAGGCCTATAGGCTACTAATCTAATTCGACGACCAGCCACAGATTGTTTTACAACTCACTCACAGATAGGCTCAAAAAGATTGATGAGATTAAAGTCGTCGGCCTATCTCAAACAACCTACTTCCAAGTCTGAGGAGCCAGAGAAAACGGTTTCCTCCTGTCCCGTATTAGCATAATTAGTGGTAATTCTGATAATTAATTCGATTTACGGACAAACTTACAGATAGGCTATCATATAGGTGTCAGACGCAACAGCTACCTGCGTGACTCACTCACAGACAACATTCTACCTCACGTCTGCCACGCTGCTATAGTCTAGACGTGATGAAGTGCACATGTCACATTTAGTTTAACTTTTGAGCGAGGGCTGTTCGTTTTCGTTTTATTTTTTAATATTTTATAAAAAATGATCTGACAACATGACAGGGTATACGTGTTTGTTTGTGACATGTTTATGACATGATGAAGATTGAGAGTAAAACGTTTTAGCCAACACACCTTTAATATTAAGAGAGAAACTGTGAATTTCGAACGAAGTTTCAAACATTTTCACGGCCTGAATGTGTTTCGATAACTATCACACGTCGAAGCCTCTTTAGCGAACACGCTAAAAGGAACAGCGGAGAGCTGCTTTGATGGGATTTGTTGCAGTGAAAGCTTATGTGGGTCTTTTGAACGGAGCTGTCAGTCAAAGTGTGGTGACTGGGCCCCGCCCCCTCTCACACGCTGACTGACTGGAGGGCGTGTATATAAAGGACTCGAACGCGTCGAACCGCAGATCACATCACACTACTCGACTAGCTTGGGACGTATAAACATGCCCGCATCACCACCATCTGGATTTGACAACTTTCTCTTGGAGAGAAACATCAGCATGGCGACCGCAGGATACCAGCTTTTGCAGCCTCAGCAGCATCACCTGGTCCCAATGGCTTACTCAGGACTACAGGGATACAACTTCATCCCCTATCCACACCACAGGCACATGGCACACATGGTGAGTTCAACTGGAATGTATACTGCACCGTGAGACGACGTGGGACCTATTCTATAACAACTCACAAAACAATAGTTGCGTGAGAAAAATGTATAGCTATAGATATAGCCTAATAATTGTAATCGCACATTTCGTGTAACTAATGCTGTGTGCGTAATTACGCGTAAATGTTTTGACGGCAAGGTTTTAACGGGTCATTCTTTCATTTCCAGAACCAAACGTTTGATTTGAAGGCTGCCTCCCCTTACCACCACGCGCTCCTGGCCCGAGGGGCCCCATTCTACCCGCCGTACAGGCCGGGGGCCACCGAGGACCCCAGCAGGGTCGCCAAGGTGGCAACCCGAGAGAGCACCAGCGCACTGAAGGCCTGGCTGAACGAGCACCTGAAGAACCCGTATCCCACGAAGGGCGAGAAGATCATGCTCGCCATCATTACAAAAATGAGCCTCACGCAAGTGTCCACTTGGTTCGCTAACGCACGGCGACGACTTAAGAAGGAGAACCGGGTCAGCTGGGCGTCTAAAGGGAAATCGGACGAGGAGGACGATGCACAAGAGAGCGACGACGAGGATGAAATCGACCCGCAAAGTCTCGATGGAGTTGACAGGGACGATGTCGGAGATTCAGTGGTCTGTTCAAAGATGGACGCACGTTTGGAGATACCTCAACAACAACAACAACAATGTGAGGCCAGTGACAGCGACCTTGTACTTGCGATAAAAACGGAAAAGGTTGGCCTGGAGCACAGTCCATCTGACTTGAAAATGAAAGACGACACAGCTTCCCAAAAACCCAAAATATGGTCCCTGGCGGAAACTGCCACGTCTGAGATTGTGAAAAAGCCCGTAGAAAACTATTATCACCCAACCAGCACAGAAGTTAGTAGACTATGGGCCGACTGGGCTTCAAGGAACGGACTGTATATCCCTACATGTTATAACATGCACGAACTTCTGTAGATCATTCTGACATTATAGTTAGCGTCTTTTGCACTTTAACGTTTCAAATAGCTGGCATTGGAACCATTCTTTACCTTTGCTGACCTGAGTATTTTGAGACCAAAGACCAAAATGTATATGTTGCAGCCTGTTCATAAATGTAGATGTATTTTTTTTCAATTGCCACACTGTAAATTATATTGTCCGTTTTATTACCAAGAACTATTTTTGCTTAAATAAAACACAACTAATGAAATGATATGACAGAATTGTGTTTGGTTTTGTTGTATTTTATTTTGATTTGTATTAGCCTACTTTATTTGGAAGTTACCTTAATTATATAGAACTCGTTCATGCTGAGCCGCATAATTTACACATACAGTAGGAGTATTGGCTTTGTTTCTTACATCCCTTCATGCTACTTCATGCATATGAATGCAGGGGAACCAATTAGCCTAAAATATATAACGCATTTTTGAACAATGCATATTAACCCACAACAGGCCAATTTAAAATAACGTATAGTTTCCCCCAAACAATGAATCCAATTAAATTAGGCCTATATGTGAGAAACTCGGTGATGATGACAAGTGTGTCTCTGATTAAGGTCAAATGCAGAGTTTATTTACTTATTCGTTGTTATTTCATCCACAAGGAAAGTGTGGGATGCAGGGCTATGTTTTGATATGCTTGCATGGGTTCTTAGGTCAGCCAAACATTCTCATTTGGGCTGTGGCGGATATAAAGTTTACGTAATTGGGTCTTCATCAAGCTTTTTTCCCCTCTAGCCTATTGGATGATAACGTTTGGATAATTAAGGATGGATTATTTAGTAGTGCTCCTCAAGTGTGTGTGTGTGTGTGTGTGTGTGTGTGTGTGTGTGTGTGTGTGTGTGTGTGTGTTGTGGTCTAACACAAATCTAACGAGCAGAGCACCAACAAGTGAACCACAGGTAATCGTAAAACATTTGCATTGATACTGACGGATCCAAATAAAAGGAAGCATGCTACAGCTCTTATCTGATCATTGGGTTTTCACTCTCCAGTTCATAAAAATAAAACAAAACGTTTTCAGGTCGGGATAACAATTTTATCCAATCAGGATAGTAAACAAGTTAAATTGGAACTTTGGAAGCACAATACATGATACATTGGTAGATAGTTACTCTCTCTCCTGATTGACTGATAGTTTGTCACTAGTACTGATAATATATTTTGTTTAATTAAAGACCTGGGTGACAGGGAGTCAGGGAGACCCCTGGGACTGAACAAATAGCTATAGCCAATAGCCTAAAGGTCAGCTCTATACTGATAGTGACCAGGCCTACAATGATTACTATCAGAATAGAACTTTGACCTTTCATTAAAATCATGAAAGGTCACCAAAGGCACCAAATGTAGCCTACATATATGGCCCCACTGCCAAAATACAAAACAATGAATTGGAACCTGCATTAACTCCAAATTCCAAATTTACCTAAATCTGGTGAGAAAGACACAAAATTCTTATTTTTGTGTGAGCCAACTCAATTTATAAGCCTAGCTTAGGTTTATAGCCTAGAAATAGTATAGGAAGAAATCTAATAAAAATACTGATTGTGCCTATAAAGTCAGATATTATGGTCATAAACAATGATGAATGAAAATGAATGAATAGTGACACTGTGGTAGATCATTCTGATAAAATGTAGGCCTACATTATTTACAAAGAAGTTGCAAAGAATCGCTGACGATTATTCAATGACGCTCTAGCTCCCACTTGTGGAAAAAAGGAGTTACTACATTTTTATTTATTTATTCTTTCTGAAAATATGAATATTGTGAATGTTTTTTGTGTGTTTTGGGTGACAAACTGTATTTGTGTGAATGCATGGTGAGATAGTGCCATCTACAGTTCTCTGCATGCTGGTGTTTCATGGGCAGGGTTCATGTAACCCTAATCACGGCTAACCACCTGTTGGCTTTGGACATGTCAGACTCAGAACAGAGGAGCTCTTCATGTCAGTGTCTACAAAATGTTAAATAAGTTTAAAAAAAAAGAAAAGAATGCAACTACTCCTAGTCCTAAAGATGCTATATGCAGAAGGCGCACACGGTATGTCACTTGTTTTGTTTGTCTGTACTCTGTAGGCATAGCCTGGCTAATAAGCCAGACCGAATCAGCCGTTGGCCCAAAGAAATTGCCTGCCGGCGCGACAGTGTTGTGTGATATTAGTCTGGCTTATTAGCCAGGCTACTGTAGGCAGGCCTGGGCCTGGCTACAAGTTATTGTCATTGCGTTGTTATCATTTAAAAATGTATGCAACTTGAATGAAATATGGACATTTTATGGACATTTAAAAAGATGACAGCAGAAGTTTATATTTCATTGTGGTTAAAAAACATTTTTATGTGATTTAATTTATCCCAGTCCCATGGGTAAAAAATAAAAAGCCCAGTTGGAGCCTGGGGTATTCTGCCTCAGAAGAAAACAGTTTAGAGCAGTCAACCACAATGTCATACTGTAGGCTACTATTGAGCTAAAAAGCATACACAAAATGCACGGTGGCTCCTGGTTTAAATTGGATGACAGGACTATTTCTGACATTTGTACACATTGTAGGCTGTGAGCTTGAAGATTGTCTATTTTTCCCTTTGTCATTCAAAGTAGTAGTGGTTAAGAAGTAGTGTTAGGAACTGGTTGGAATAACGTGTTCCTTCCACAGATAATAATACAATTTTAATAAATAAACACAAAGCAGGTATATTGGAAAAGTGCTGATCAGTTTACATGGATTTCCTCCTTTTTCCATATATTTCATAACGAGATCTTTTATACACAACCGTCCAAAGATTTCGCTTTCCTGAATGACCTAGGCAGGGTTTTTGAGAAACACATTTCTACTGTATAATCTTACAACACCAGGGCCACCATGCCACACAAATATATAGGATTATAAACTCACAGTTCACTGTATGATAATTATGATATGATGATATCCATAATGATGACAAATTTCCACATTTTTAATTTATGCTTTAAAATACTAGTATCATTATATCAAAACCAAAATTAAGCATAACAGGTTGTCTTCATACTGTAGGTTTAAAATGTATTCCCTATTATATTATTTAGTGTAATTTCCCCCCCTGGAAATCACTGTCAACCCATCTGTTGGTCTGTGGAGGGTGTAGTGACACCCATGTGCCACCTCTGAAACATATTAACACCATTCTGACCTGAGATCAGATTCATACGAGGTTTCCACCGGACACACACTGGTCTGATTAACCCATTCTGACCTGAGATCAGATTCTAAAAAATGTCAGTCGTTCTTCGATTTTTCAAAAAATAGCAGACCTACAAGCTCGTATCGCGCCACTCGGTGGCGCGATATGAGCTTGTAGATCTGCTATTTTTCAATAGATAAAGCATAACATGACGCTAACACCAAAATGGGTGCCCGGTCAGAATGGATTAACACCACCAACCACTTCTGTTCACATGACATGAACAGAAGTTCACACTATCTTCCCAAGAAAACCCAGTGCATCAACAAGCACACCGCTTTGAGTGCCTGGCCAATTAAGCTGTGTTGGGAATCGAACCTATATAGGCCTCTGCAGTGTTAGGCAAGTGTTTTTCGTCCATGCCATAACAATACAACAATAATAATAATTTTAAAATGCAAAACAAATTGAGGCAATTCATTCTTAAAATGGAATAATCGATTCCTGTGCTTGTGATTCCTGCCGTGAGAGGAGTTCACTTTTGCCGTTCTCCTGTACAAGCATGTGTCCGTTCTCGGTCACAGAAACCAGAGGTTGGCTCGGTTGCTCGTGACGCTGATCCTCAGCGTTTTCCTCCGGCTGCATGTTGGTGTCTTCCTGCTGTGGCTCTCGCTCCTCGGGCACCAGCACAAGATGTTGGTCAACTGTTTGTTTGTCTTCAGACTCTGCCTCTGCTCCGTGCCAACATGACGCCACACAGCCCTGGAGAGTAAAACACTATGAACTACTACTGGTAATTAAATTGTTGCTGTGTATGAGATGTACAATCACATACACAGCACAATCTCATAATCAAGGTGAAGACAAGATAAATAATTTACCTTGACCTTTTCTTTCGCTGCATACAAGACACACAAAAGGGACACAATAAAACATATTTTTTAGACCATTCAACCCATTATACACATACTTATTCATTACAATATGCTGTAAATAAATGCAGAATATTTCAAATGTACCACTTGATGTATAGATGATTATCCCAATCACAATCAAGAGGACCAGAATGCAGACTGTAGGAATGATCCCTGATTTGACACGTTGTTGCTCTGTTGGGTCCTTCTCTGAAGGACAGAAAAAAAAGATAAATATTAACAAAATAATAATGTATAAAGTCCACTTATGTCTGTGTATTTCTGTTTCCAACTTTGCCCACAGTAAATAAAATATCCAGCAAAGTCCTGAGTGTTAATTTAAAGTCTGATTTACACTTAGTCGCATGCTGTTGTCAGCCATCCAAGGTAGCGTAGCGTGTGGACTTCAATAGCCTTTTTCATGTGATAATGTGGTCTCCGAGGTGAAGGCCTACTGTATGTGTACTTTTACTTAGATTACTCACTTACAGTATAGTGTGTGACAGACAAAGTCTGTGGTCAGATATACCACTGTAATGTAAGGCGTGAGAGCTGTTAGTTTCACTGGAACCAGTTCCGCCAAAGATTCGTACTGTACTTCCTCATCATCACCCACACTAGTTTCACTTTGCATAGGAAGACAAGTCACATCTAACCGCAACCCTGAATGTGGTAAAAACATGATAACTTGACAGTCTGAAGCGAACTTGACAGCACTTACCACAGATTGTGTCAGATGAGGGTGATCCTTGTGTTTTAGCTCGGCGTCCTGGCCCACAACTATAATATTATCAAAGAATTACAGTATGTATTATTCAAGCATCAAGCAGAATACATTATTCATATTTTTGTGTGATACATTTTGTTCATTTGATCAGACAATTGTGCTTTTCTTCCATTTTGCAAATGCTAAACGGGACTACGGGTATTTCATTTCACTTAATCGCCAGAACATATTTTCTTAATGGGCATGGCTAGCGAATTCAGGACTGGAGCCAGGCTAGACTACGGGTGCAGTCACACCAAACCTTTATTCTGCCAACGCTTTCCAATGGCAACAAACGTTAACTTCCCATTGGCATTGGCAAAATTCTGGGGGTATGGACAGCTTTCTCTTGTTGTTCTTGTTTCTTTTTTCCTTTACAATTATTATTACCTATACAATGTTTACTTTGCTGCCACACAGAACTGTTATGTACTTCAATTAATGTACTAATGAATTGAAGCTTGCAATATGCTGCACATTGAGCTTGTAGATTGGCTAAAAATGACAACCCCAGGCAATTAAGTATTTGTTTAATTATAGAGGGAATGTACATTAGTGAACCAGATCAAATCCGTAGTCATATACACAATACACATACACCATATATGTACATGCTATATTCATTGTATTGTACACTCACTTCTCGCACTTCTTCAAGGTCCCATTGGAGAATGTATCTGGGGGGCATTTTTGGCACACTGTGTCGTGGCTGTGGTTGCCTAGATTTCCACACATGACAAAATGTAATTTAAATCATTCACTAAATAAATAATGACTAAATAATAAATAGAAAATCTGTGAAAAGTAACATTTATGGACATGCAAGGTTTCCACCCAACACTAATGATATGTATTGCATATTTATTTTATACCTCTGAATTTAATCCTATGTCCCGGGTTACAAATAGTATGCGGTTCACATGTTATGCAGTCGTCACTGGCACAGTGGTATCCTGTCTTACACCTGCAAATGCCTTTACTTGTCTTGCTCTGACCGGCAGACTCCTTGTTTTTATCTGTAAGAACGAATACAGGCTTTACTTTCACAATCACGGAGGTCTGCTCATATTTGGATATATTTTAGAAGTCGTTGCAGAAGTCTCACTGTTATCGCAGTAATCATGAAGGTCACAGATCTTCTTTGTGGTGTAGCCCGTCTGGTACTCATCATCCTTGCATGGCTTACACAGGGGGTCCTGACAACTACTGGAGACGGAGTCCATCCTTGTCCCTGTTAACAGAAATATGGACATAATCAACCTGACTTGGTGTGTTTGTGTGTGTGTCTCTATTGTATCTATGCATTTTAGGCCCTCTGCTGAAACATGTCGACAGGACCCCTAAGACAGTGGTTCCCCCCCCCCGCGCCAGTTTCGTCTGTGTGAAGGTTTCACAGCCTGACACAACCACTGCTGCTGCTTGGTTTAGCCAGGGGAGGGCGGTGTAGGACAGTGTCTTGACTGTCTTCAGAGTCATCACAGGTGGTTACTGCTGACACTTTTAGAGGAATAATTATTGGCTCTTAAAAGAGGAATTCCCCGAAAATCCTCATGGGGGCCCTGGCCCCCACAGACTCTACGTCACTGGATACATCACTGAGGATATGTCCCAGGTGCATCCATGTGATGTTTTTTAGTTCGTTCATGTTCATTGTTCATTGTTCATACATACGACTTACGCACTTACCACTGTGTTTTTTATCAGTTTAGCTGCTTTAGCCACTCATATTTTGTAACTTATCGTGTGTGTCAACTGTCAAGTAGCTCAGCTGTCCTCCAGAAATATATTTTCCCATCAGTAGCCTAGTGTTTATTTGATAGGCTACTCCACTACTCAATAATAATTCTGCCTCCCACCAGTGCAGTCTTGTTTTTAGACACTTCTAACTCGCCTTGATGTGACAGCAGGCGAGTTCACTTGAGGATTCGCCGAAACGTTACGAAACCTCGCCGAAACGTGGCGAAAACTCGCCGCGGGGGCGACGCTTCTTCACATTCTGGCGAGTGTTCGTCACGTTTCTGGGCACTTTTAGCAGCTTTCTGTTGCAAGTTTCCGCAGGCTGATCTACAAGCTCACAACGAGCTCACGTTTCGGGGCACTTTCACCAGCTGGAGCTGCAAGTGGCTGATCTACAACGTGTCCGGACGCGACGCGTTGTGAGCTTGTATATAAATAATATAACTCTCGCTATTTTTCGTGGCACAACAACTAGTTCCCTCAGTGTTTGTGTTTTCTTCACTTTCCGGGGCACTTTCAGCAGCTGCAGCCTCTGCTAGCTACTGTGCTAACGATGTGCATCCAAAAACAAAACAAACCAGGGTTGCCCCATATCGTGGATGTGAGAGTGAAACAAGCAACCAGGTCCCCTATATATCGTCCACTAAACAATGTGCTTATTTATATTATGTTGGCTATTTGAGAATAGACGATCTACAAGCTCACAAGCGTTCTACCATTATTTACAAGTATGTATTTTAAGCAATCCAATGCCTTATTTAATGAACCATTTTAATTAAATATTTGAAATTACCCACTTGGAATAAAGAAATCAGATAATTGGCTGATCCTTGAGCTTGTAGCTCAGGCATTTTAAACCTTTTACCTGAATTGTTCACATTTGAGTTAGTCTTTTAAATGATTAAAGTAAATCATTTCGAGAGTGTACAGTACAAACTATCATTTAGCCCATAACCCACTTTGGAAACTACTTTCCATTTGATTTAAGCTGTAGAGAAGGAACGTAAATATAATATTGCTGTGGTTATGATGAAATACATTTTTAATATCATTAAACTCTGAGAGTGTACAGTACAGGGCTAAATGATAGTTTGTGACACTCATGTTTTGCTTTGTTGGCAACTTGGTCATAGAATATTGCCTGATTGCCTAATTTGTTTACTTAGATGAAAGAATTGTAATTTCTCACATGCTAATATCTCATTAGCAGTAGCCATCATCATCATCATCGTTGTTAGCTTTGCTATTCAGATGTAATTCAGTCAGGAAGTTCAGAACGTTACAACAACAACAACAACAACAGGACTTAGGTCCGACTTAGCATACCAAGTGATCAATATTGCATTCGAGGCTACGCAACAGCATGAATAGGCTATGACTAACGAGAAATAAAACCACGTATTTTTATACAAATGGAAGTGTACACTACACTACTTGCTTTCCCCTTCATGACAGCAGCAAGACAGTGCTTGCATGCGAGGCGCACGCATGGCTCGCAATCATAGCTGTGTGTGAGGAGATGATCACAGTCACAGATTTTGCCTGTTATTTATATATTGATCGCGTCTGTGTCTGTGACATTGCGCAGCAGTGCACACACACGAGAGAGAAAGAGACGTAGAGAGAGAGAGGTGCTGCGTGTTAAAAAATTAATTGGCTACTCTCATCGTTGTGTTCTGCATGGGTCGCAAACTTCTCTTTACATCGCAGCTGGTCAGCGTGCATGATCATCATGCAGCAGCTAGATGCGCGCTCCAGTGGCGAGATCACTTCCCCTTTCGGCGACTCTTCGTCACTTTCCGGGTCGAGTTCTCAGACAGAACTCGACCCGGAAAGTGACGGTCAGTCGCCGAAAGGGGAAGTGATCTCGCCAAAGATGAAGAAGACTCGGCGAGGCGAGTCTTCCAGTATTCCCAGGAGGATGTAATAATCAAATGTATGTTGTAATGGTTCGTGAAGTAATCTCTCAAGAGTCAAGACAGATTGTGAGACAGCAGAAACAAAGGGGGGACTTTCCCCCCCACAATTAAGTCTGTTCCTATAATTTTGTTTTTCTAATTGTCACACCAAATCAAATGTTTCATTAATTGAATCTTCAAGCCTTAGTCTGTTATTATATAATATTAACCTACCTGGACCACACATTTTGCAGCACTGGCCCGAATCATTCTCATATTGAGTAAGTGGATCACACAAGGGCACTGCAGCAACGGGCAGCACCTGTTGAAAAATGATGTCATACACGTACAGACAGATACATATATTACAGACAGAAGTTTAGGAATGGCATTCAACAACCCGCAGAAGCCCTACAAGACCGGCCAGCAGCAAAGATGGGCGTGGCGGAAAGTCCCCAACATTAGGAGCTGTTATTGTTTCAAATGTAATAAGGATGTAGCCAGGTACCGGTAGGCTTATGTTCGGCTTTCTCCAATTAATAATACACTATAGGCTACTTTATAAACGGAATGACCTCCTGTTACCGACAGGAGGTCATACACAGGGCATAGCCTACATATCCAACGCAGAATTTGAAATCGAAAGTGAAAGTATAGGCATGATGTGATCATGTGAAGCTAATCTTGACACCTTATAAACAAAAAAGCAGACGGTACGACGTATCCTATTAGCTATAATAATACGCTACTCCTACTCGTGTATTTTCTAAACTAGTATGAACCCAAAACGTTGTTTTCCGGTGCATGTTGTTAGTTAAACTACAAAATCAAAATGACAACGCAAATTGTTTAATGCTTCAACTTTTTAACGATTGTTTGTTTAAGTTAAAAAGCAAGAGTGTCTTTTTTGCTAAATGTACAAGTATATTGATGACTTCAGTCTTGACTTACCATGCTAATAAATAGCGCTATAATCAGCGAGTGCATGGTCAATGAATATCCTGACTTCTTGATCTTTCTACGGTAGGCTACAGGCAGATCGATGGTGAGATCGCTTGAGTCGCAGTTTCTGAACCTGTAGTACTAGACAGCTGATGATCTGTCTTTGATCACGTGAATTCTCCAAATGCTCGGGGTTTCATGACTGTGTAATCATGTGTAGCCGAGAAGGAGAAAGCCCCACATGTGGTCAGATGACTGAGATATTATTCTAAAGATTCCCGTTCACGACTGGTGACGCGGGAAAGCCTGGTGACGCGATAGGCGAGGTTAGGTGATCGGGGTTTGAAAACAAAATGCGAGGGTAGGTGACTCTAGGTTCACGACAGACAACTCATCGTTATTCGTTATCAGTTTGGTTATGGTAGGCCTACGTGTGCTCAGCTCAGCTGTGCCTGTGTGCACAGTGCACACTGTGACTGCACTGGACGTGCAGGTGCTGGTAGCTGTAGCTGCTTATTAACCTATTTATTATTATTATTATTATTATTATTATTATTATTATTATTATTATTATCATTATTATTATTATTATTATTATTATTATTATTATTATTATTATTATTAATTAACCTATTTTATTCATTCGTTTTTCTGGAAATACTGCAGGCTATAAACCAAAGATTTAAAAATGTATAAAGGGGAATGTTATAATTGTAAATATCATGTTTGGAAAATCCCCTCTAGGCCTATTATATTATAGGTGACAAATTGCTACAAAACCTGTAGGCCTTATATATCCCGACATTTTGGAAGAGAAGTTACGAGAAGTTACGAGAAGTTAAGAGAAGTTAAGAGAAGTTAAGAGAAGTTAAGAGAAGTTAAGAAGTTACTTGTAGGATAAAATTAAGTCTGATAATTACGGTATGCCGCATATGGCGCATGCATACCACATTTTATTTTTTAAACAAAATAGCATGCAATTTTACATTTTTCTCTCAACTGGAAAAACGACTAAATGGGTCATAGCAGAGGGTCCAGTTCTTCTGGCTAGCCTGCATGTTGAAACCTATAGCCGCCCTATACTCTAAGGTTGAAACGCGCGTGTCCATACCTCAATTTGGGTGTCGCAGATACAGATCTACGTTTTTTGCCTAAAGTCACTGTCATTATATGCTTAATATTGGACCAAAGAAAAGGGACAATCTCTCCAAGATGGACAGAAGCCAAGAAGAGCTTTTTCCACAGGTAAGATTTCTATTTGTTTTGCCTTAAAATAAAGTTCAAAGACTCAAGTAGGTCATATACAGTAGGCTATATGCTAGTATGCATATAGCCTACTGGTGCTACGTTCAGTACGTTGTCGTAATGGAGTGTTCTCTGAGTCTTCAGTGATGGGATTTGTGCAAGAACATATGAAAACTGTAGTTGTCTTGGCTATAGCTATATATGTAGGAGCTGACAGCTATACTTCCTCAAAATCACACTGCACGACTGCCGTATTACTCAGAAATCTGACCAACCGTGACAGTTGACATTTGAATATTATTTGTAGTAGTCAGAATCTGATTCTGAAATTGGATCTGTTTAGCAGAAGTCACCCAGAGATCCCCCCCCCCCCCTAGCCTTGGATCATCATAAATATATTTTATGAGTCTGACTTATAGATATGTCAGAATCGATAAAATTCGTAATTCATCTATGATATAGTCTTGATTCAAGGCTACCCCCCCCAGAGTCCACATTTGTTTTTGAGTGGTGCAACCACTCCTACAACCAGCAATGTCCGTGCCTATGTGTATCTGAGCACCAGTATATGACTTACTCAGTTCGCACGGGTGTGATTTTTTACAGCACACAGCACACACTCTGTCTGTCTTTCTGTCTGTCTCTTAAATCATCTATGGGTTGTGCTCTCTCCTCCAGCTGAGTAACGAGATGCAGCTGAGCATCATGAACAAGGTCAAGAGTGGAGAGATGACCATTGAGGACGCTCTAAACCAGGCCAAAAAGGACCGGCAGCAGCTGCTTGAACAGAAGATAGTGGATGAGGAGGTACTGAAACCCACACTGTAAAATCCTGCAAAAAGTATTTTAGAATAGCTCTGTCTTTCCTGTAGAAGCAGCGTATATGTCACTTTATGTAGGCCTATTAGAGCAAGTGTCCAGATAATAAAGTCTCATGCTGTGTTCACACTAGCTGTGACAATGCAACAGGCTACAAGTACATGGCCAGCGACATGAAGCTACAAACTGATAGCCATGTGATCAGTCTGGCAATGCCATGCAGGCTAACAAACTGATGCCCGACAGGGCCGACACATGTCACTATGTGACGGGCGTGAGGCGCTACAAAAACATTGAAAGGAGGAAAGCTGGATTCTTGCTGGTAACCACTTCCCTGTGCTATTTAAGTCTATCCTTTTAATTTACACAGTGTGGCTTGAGCAACACCTTTACGGTGACTCTGCAGCAGTGGCTCTGGGCATGCTCTGGACATGTAGTTAGGTTAAACTTGTAAAGAGTTTGTGTGAGGGGTCCCTGACGAGTGCCTTGTTAAGGCCTCTATTCTCTAGAGGTCCTGATTCTGAATAGAGGGCACAGAGACAGGGACGATCTTCTCAGCTCCCCTGTGCTTTCCAAATAAACTTGACTTGTACAGTTACTTATAGTCTAGATTCAAGAACAACTTTATTGTTAGTAATAGCCTACTGTAGTTAGTGTTAGTTACTGTAGTTTAGGCTTGTGTCAAAAAATGGCGAGTGGACCCTGAGGCCACAAGCCCCAAATCAAGTTGGTCTAAGTTGTCTGTCCTGTCCGAGCAGTTTCTAAAAAAGCCTGTCTGTTATGGCCAGCTTGGTGTACTTATGTTTAGGAAGGAATTTGGCAAGTTGCTTATATGCACCTTAGTTGGAACACATAACTCACAATACACAGTGGTTACCAACATTATTTCCTTGGAGTCTCCTCTTCTTACATCTGACAAAATCACGCTACCACGTAAGCCTGCTGCCCTATCCGACGAATAGCTAAAATAGATGACCAACAAGCTCACAATGTCCAAAGAGACCACCTCTGCATTAGGGTGTTATCAGGTAATAACATAACATCCTAACTAACATAACATCCTCATTGTTTCATGTGGTAAATCCCTGTATCCTTTGTTGATGTAGGTGCAACCCACACAGTACAACTTCAGTGTTCAGTCTTCAGTGTACAAGAATTCACACTATAGGTGGAAGAAGCGAGTTTTTCAGGTGAGCCTTGGTATTATGAAAATACAAGTTTTTAATAAATATGAGTCTGAACATGACTGTTGATATGAAGCCCAATTCTTGAAAGTATACATTTAAGCTAGCTATAACAACAGTGCAGTACACAATAAAATCCTTGGTGTTGAAATGTCACCAAATAGATAGGTCCATTTGGTGTCATTTTGTACACTAGAATTAAATTAACACTGACGATTATACTGTGGAATGTATTCCGACTGGGTCCACCATATTAACGTCACAACATTTAAATAGTTCTACAGCTGCACATACACTATCACGTGTACTGTAGAAAGTCTTGCTGAAACTGTCTGTATGTGCATTCAATTTCAGATTGACTTCAACACAAAAATGGTGAGCAGCATAAAGAAAGGTATCATCAAGAGACAGCTTCCCTTCGCTGTCGTCAAGAGCTGCGATGATGGAGATGGCTCTAGGTTCTCTGTGTCCTTCAAACATCATGATGATTATGAGCTGGAGGCCACCTCAGTGGACGATAAACACAAGGTCACTCTATTCTTTAATTTACAGTAGGTTAGGGTGTTGATCCCAGTAGATCTCATGGCTATTCACACGTAATTAAATCAACATGAACAGCATTACACACACACACACACACACACACACACACACACACACACACACACACACACACACACACAAACATGGACAGGCACACAGGTATGCACATGTATCTGCTTGTGTGCATGTACACCACACACACACACACACACACACAATTCTACAAACTGTTAATAAATATTTCAATCAATCAATCAAACACACACATGCTCACAGTCACACTCACACTCACAGGTACAGTCAGAATTGCCTCCTCAATATATGGCGAGTGGCGACTGCCAATTATCACAGACACTGAACCGAATTTTGCCAATGCCTTAGCTCTTGGCTTGGGCATTTCTGCAATCTGAAAGCCTCTCACAGTTGATTTATGGACATTACAGAGGCTTCCAAATATGAACACAAGCAGTTTACATTTTTAACCAAGATGTATGATGGCATCCTTAAGACGTTGGCACTTAAGCACCCTGGTAAGGAATGCCTCTTCCAGACTGTGGTCAAATGTACAGTACATGCCACTTCCAAAATGGCCATGTCAGGCTTTCTTTACTATCCTATTTAGAGTGTCCATATTGATTGTCCTTAGTTAAATTGCACAAAACTAAATTGTGAAACACTATTGTAACATGTTACAATACTACTACTACTACTACTACTACTACTACTACTACTACTAATAATAATAATAATGTTTTAGTTTGTGCTCTATTAACTACTTTTTCACATAACCTGTTAATTCATGTTTATCTATAGATCATGGAGCTTGTCAATCAGATAATCTACGGGAACATTTATAGCCAGCCCACAGAAGGCAGTGCGGATACACACCAGCAGCCTCCAGAAACAAAGAGTCTTCGATATGGTGTCTTGTTCCTGCACAAAGGGGGACTCGCGTCATTAAAATGGGTGAAGTATGTGTCCATTACACAAGCACTGCCAATTATATCACCACTAAATACTCTTCAACAGAAAAAGATATATGACCATGTGATTTGACTTGCAGTCCCAGATATTAACTACCACTTGGCTATCTCCATCTTTGTTACAGATACGAGGTACATCTCCACCCGGCTCAGCTGACCATGGTCCGAGTTGGACCCTGCAGAGGGTCATCTGATAGTGAGGTGACGTCCACAGTAACCCCGTCCATCATCATTCACCTCTCAGATGGAGACACCAGTGTAGAGAAACCCCACAGCCCTGACTCTTTCACTCTGATCACACACAAGAATGAGTACCAGTGAGTTGGGAAATATCCTAATTTATCAAATGTCATAAATATTGGTTTTGCATGTAGTCTGGCAATTGTCATGTTTACAGTCACAGCTGTTGTTTAGAGGCAGCGGTGGCCGAACGGTTTGCGGTCTTGATACCGGAAGGTCGCCAGATCGAATCCCCGGACCGGCACATTAAAATTACCACTGCTGAAGTGCCCTTGAGCAAGGCATTGAACCCCTACCATGAAATGTTCTATGAGCAGGGTGTGGCTGTAAACAAGCATCTCGAGCTTAGTCCACTTCCCTGGGTGAACTTTGCATTGCTTTGCTTTACACTGCCAATAAGGGAAGTTAATTTAAGTTGTGTTTGCTAACTGGGTGTTTGGTTGATGTATTGCAGCTTCCGTGTGCCAGTGACAGATCAAACAAAGAGCTCTGAGGTTCTTCAGAAGGAGAGAGACGCTTGGGTCCAGGCCATTGACAAGTTGTGCTTGGAGTGGAAGAGGAAGTCTCAATCTGAGAACATTTATGACAATCCAAGGGCCCTGGGCCAGCGGGGCCTTGGCACGGCTGAAGACACAGGGCCCACTTTGTCAACTGGAGCACACTTTCACTCAGATCTCACGTCTAGTGGCGGACATGGGTCGCCGGGCAGCGTCATATCTGAGAACATTTATGACAATCCAAGGGCCCTGTCAAAGTGGGCTCTGTGTCTTCAGCGGGGCCTTGGCACGGCTGAAGACACAGAGCCCACTTTGTCAACTGGAGCACACTTTCACTCAGATCTCATGTCTAGTGGCGGACATGAAGTCATAAAGCGAAGTCTTTCTCTGCCTGATGGTCATGTGAATGGTGGCTCAGGGGTAGAGTGGCTATAGGGTAACCGCAAGGTTGCCAGTTCGAACCCGGGCTCCCCCAGAGTTAGTGTCGAAGTGTCCTTGAGCAAGACACTGAACCCCTAATTGCTCCTGATGTGCTGGTTGGTGCCTTGCATGGTTTCCGCTGCCATCGGTCTGTGAGTGAATGTAATGCACAATCTATGTAAAGCACCTTGGATAAAGGCGATATATAAACGCACCATTTACCATAAAGTCCACACATTATCTTCAACACTGAAACCAGTTCCGCCAAAGATTCGTACTGTACTTCGCATCATCACCCACACCCACACTAGTTTCACTTTGCATAGGAAGACAAGCCACATCTAACCGCAACCCTGAATGTGGTGAAAACAGGACAACTTGGCAGTCTGAAGTGAACTATGACAGCACTTACCACAGATTGTGTCAGATGAGGGTGATCCTTGTGTTTTAGCTCGGCGTCCTGGCCCACAACTATAAAATTATCAAAGAATTACAGTATGTGTTATTCAAGCAGAATACATTATTCATATTTTTCCCATGTGATACATTTTGTTCATTTGATCAGACAATTGTGATTTTTTTCCCCCATTTTGCAAATGCTAAACGGGACTACGGGTAGCCTGACACATATTTTCTTAATGGGCGTGGCTAGCGATTCAGGACTGGAGCCAGGCTAGACTACGGGTGCAGTCACACTTTGATTCTGCCAACACTTTCCAATGGCAACAAACGTTAACTTCCCATTGAAAAGCATTGGCAGAATCCGCCGCATAGTGCAGACGATTCTGTTGAGGACACAATTACTCAAATTATTAGTTAGATTAGTATAAATCTACTGACAGCTTTCTCTTGTTTTTCTAGTTTATTTTTTCCTTTACAATTATTATTACCTATACATTGTTTACTTTGCTGCCACACAGAACTGTTATGTACTTCAATTAATGTACTAATGAATTGAAGCTTGCAATATGCTGCACATTGAGCTTGTAGATAAAAATGACAACCCTGGCCAATTAAGTATTAGTTTAATTATAGAGGGAATGTACTGTCCAGTTAGTGAACCAGATCAAATCCGTAGTCATATACACAATACACATACACCATATATGTTCATGCTAGTCTCATGTATATTCATTGTATTGTACACTCACTTCTCACACTTCTCCAAAGTCCCATTGGAGAATGTATCTAAATAAATCATGACTAAATAATAAATTGAAAATCTGTGAAAAGTAAAATGTATTGCATAATTATTTTATACCTCTGAATTTAATCCTATGTCCCGGGTTACAAATAGTATGCGGTTCACATGTTATGCAGTCGTCACTGGCACAGTGGTATCCTGTCTTACACCTGCAAATGCCTTTACTTGTCTTGCTCTGACCGGCAGACACCTTGTTTTTATCTGTAAGAACGAATACAGGCTTTACTTTCACAATCATGGAGGTCTGCTCATATTTGGATATATTTTAGAAGTCGTTGCAGAAGTCTCACTGTTATCGCAGTAATCATGAAGGTCACAGATCTTCTTTGTGGTGTAGCCCGTCTGGTATACTCATCATCCTTGCATGGCTTACACAGGGGGTCCTGACAACTACTGGACACGGAGTCCATCCGTGTCCCTGTTAACTCAAGGACCCCTGGGGGTCCCCGGACCCCACTTTGGGAACCATTGCCTGAAGAAACTTATTTTGACAGCATGCCTGCAAATGTGGGGTTGATAAGGAAAGATTACTTTCATGTTCTATTTATAGTGACTCATAGGAATAGACTGATGTGACAACCAGGTATAGCCAGGTATACCACCCGAGATTTGGTTGGCATGGCAGCCGGAATGTAGACGGCACCCGGGAGCAGTATGGGTTGACGCCCCAGACTGTGTCTTCTGTGAGGAGGAGGCCCAACAGCCCACAGTAAGGCCTTTAGGAGGGCCATTCAAGCCGATTGCCTTTATCTTCTGGATGATTGAACCTCAATGGAAACGGTGCCACTGATTAAACATGCGCATTATATGGTTAAATGGGCCCTAAGAGATGCAGAAATTAACTAGAAAAAGTGCCCTTCTGGGCACAGGTCTCCACCAGGAGGATAGGAGAGTGTGTGATGTTTGGCAAAATGTTTAGGAGTAATTTAAACATGTTTGTTTGGGTTTGTGTGTGTGTGTGTGAGAGAGACGCAACTTGGCCTGTTGTAGCGCCACCATGAGGCTGATTTGAAAACTGTCAAGTGGCATTTCTTCCTCAGCCTATGTAGTGGGAATAGACATGCACGGTTTGGGAAGCCGTGGATATGCACGGCTTGGGATACACTGCCATGTCTTCCTTCTCAGAATGCATTTATTTCATGTGGATTCCAAGGGATTCGATTTCCCAAAAGTTGCGTAACTGATCTGACAGCGCCTGTTCCTCTCCGACGCTGATGTGCATCACTTCAATGTCCACAACTTCAGTCATGATATTTAGCGTGATGACTTCTCCTTGCACCAGCCATCCAAATACACTTTCCAGTGCAACTAAGTCCTTCATTCAGTCTCTCCATTTTTCCTGTGACCATTTTCCAATATTGGTCTCTGCCAATTAGGACTCCTAATTCCACTGCATCCATCCCTATGATGGGTACATATGCTATGGGCATTCCTTTTGCTTAAGTCCCTCCTTATCTTTCCGTTTGGCACTTTAATCATAGAAGAGCTCAACTTGGGTGTTTCCAATAAATGGACATCAATGCTTTGATTGTTCTTAATATTTCTCAAACTAGCCTTCACTTTCCTGCAGGTAATTCTCTGGGGTGTTTTGGAACCAAACACATACATATTCAACGTTTCTTTACCTATAACTGGCAGGTTAAGTGCTCTGGAATAATCCTCTTTAATGAAACCGGGTGCTACCCCCATCAAGGCACCTGGCTACTTGGCTTTGCGTTGGTGCATCTATCCAAATGGTAGCTGTCTGCACTAATACTGTACTATTGTCAGAGTTGCTTGCTTGGAATGCCCATAGCAGATGTACCCAGCATAGGGATGGATGCAGTGGAATTAGGAGTCCTAATTGGCGGAGACCAATATTGGAAAATGGTCACAGGAAAAATGGAGAGACTGAATGAAGGACTTAGTTGCACTGGAAAGTGTATTTGGATGACTGGTGCAAGGAGAAGTCACCACGCTAAATATCATGACTGAAGTTGTGGACATTGAAGTGATGCACATCAGCGTCGGAGAGGAACAGGCACTGTCAGATCAGTTACGCAACTTTTGGGAAATTGAATCCCTTGGAATCCACATGAAAGAAATGCATTCTGAGAAGGAACAGTGTATCCCAAGCCGTGCATATCCACGGCTTCCCAAGCCGTGCATGCCTATTCCCACTATAGGTTGAGGAAGAAATGCCACACACACACACACGCACACGCACACACACACACACACACACACACACACACACACACACACACACACACACACACAAACCCAAACAAACATGTTTAAATTACTCCTAAACATTTTGCCAAACATCACACACTCTCCTATCCTCCTGGTGGAGACCTGTGCCCAGAAGGGCACTTTTTCTAGTTAATTTCTGCATCTCTTAGGGCCCATTTAACCATATAATGCGGGCTGGGATGGCTTAGGGTCGACGACAGAGTACAGCATCTTGCAATGGGTCTGGTCCACAAGATTCGATACACCACCAAGATACCCATGTGCAACAAACCATGTACAACCCAGATTCGGCACAAACAAGGGACTAAATTATTTTCGCTCCTATGCCACCAAAATGTGGAACGCCCTACCAACAGTCATTAAGACATGTGAATCCCTTGACTCCTTCAAAACCGCTCTCAAAGGGCACCTACGGATGGCTGCAATTCGAAACTGGCCTCTGTAAAATCTGAATCCCCCCCCCCGCCCCATTTCCCCTCACTGTATATGTATCTTTTCCCTTTTTGCTTCCTATATGATGAATTCCTGTTCTGTTCTTTAGCTACATAGAAGTGTCTATTTGTATGTCTCTAAATGTTTTGATGAATTGAACAATGTGGACCCTGTTGTAAACAAGTGTAATGCTTAATTGGGTCGTCCACTCACAGTTAACAGTCTTTGTATTGAGTTTGTGCTTAAAATGTATTGTAAATTCTACAAACTGTTAATAAATATTTCAATCAATCAATCAATGTTTAATCAATTCTGTGGCACCGTTTCCATTGAGGTTCAATAATCCAGAAGATAAAGGCATATAATAACATCAGTACATTAAAATGTGATCTAAAAGCACGCTAATATGTTTAAATAACTATAATAAAGGATACATTAAATATAATATCGCCTGGTGCGATCATCAACAGCGCTGCCTGTGTCTGCTTGCAGTAACAGCGGCACAGTCTGCCTGTCACTCAAGACGGCCGTGGCCACGCCTCCGTCCCCTTTTAAAGGGGGAATGTCACGGCCCGAGATTAACATTGCTGGTGTGCTACTGTGCTCAGCTCAGCTGTGTGCACATTGTGACTGCACTGGACGTGCAGGACAGGTGCATCCATAGCTGCATGCTGTAGCTGCTTCTTAATCTATTAATTATTATTATTATATTATTAATTAACCTATTTCATTTATTTGTTTTTCTGGAAATACTGTAGGCTATAAACCAAAGATTTAAAACTTTATAAAGGGGAATGTAGGCCTTATAGGTGACAAATTGCTACAAAACCTGTAGGCCTTATATATCCAGACATTTTGGGGCATAAACAAGAAGTTACTTGTAGGATAAAATTAAGTCTGATAATGATGTAGCCTGTAACCGCATGCATACCGCATTTTATTTTGTAAACTAAATAGCATGCAATTTTACATCGAGGTGCCAAGATGTCCCCACCGAATTGTAGTAGCCCAAACATTTAGATTCTCGTAGAGGGTTTTTTTTCGATTCTGAGAGAGATTCGCCAGAATCGAAAAAAACACTCTACGAGAATCTAAATGTTTGGGCTAGAATTGTAGTATCCATCTGATCAATATCTTTCTCTCAACTGGAAAAACTACTAAATGGGTCATAGCAGAGGGTCCAGTTCTTCTGGCTAGCCTGTTGAAACGCGCGTGTCCATACCATACCTCAATCTGGGTGTCGCATACAGATCTACAAGCTTACAGTGCGTCACATGGGATTCGTTGTGAGCCTTGTAGATCGGCTATTTTCGCTGCACGACACGCCATAGGGCGAAGTAAATGTCAGGTTCACGGGGGCCGGGGGGCGTGTATTACCTGTTCGGTGACTGGCTGGATGATGTGAAACCTGAACCTCAGGGAGTTGAGTGGTAGACTACTAGAGAGGAAAGTGTTTCAGTTCCTGGAGCTTCCACAGTGAAGCAGCACTGATTGAGGCTTTGCGCAGAGATCCTTCGCAGTACAAACAGCTGGATTGAGACTATTGCATCGTTTTTTTGCCTAAAGTCACTGTCATTATGCTTAATATTGGACCAAAGAAAAGGGACAATCTCTCCAAGATGGACAGAGGCCAAGAAGAGCTTTTGCCACAGGTAAGATCTCTATTTGTTTTGCCCCAAAATCAAGTTCAAAGACTCAAGTAGGTCATATACAGTAGGCTATGCAGTATGCATGCATATAGCCTACTACTGGTGCTACGTTGTCGTAATGGAGTGTTCTCCAGTGATGGGATTTGCGCAAGAACATAATTATGAAAACTGTAGTTGTCTTGGCTATAGCTATATGTAGGAGCTGACAGCTATAGCCTACTTCCTCAAAATCACACTGCACAACTGCAGTCCTTGTTATCTTTTAGGAACCGAGTCGTATTACTCAGAAATCTGACCAACCGTGACAGTTGACATTTGAATATTATTTGTAGTAGGCCTAGTCAGAATCTGATTCTGGAATTGAATCTGTTTAGCAGAAATCACCCAGAGATCCCCCCCCCCCCCCCTAGCTTGGCATCATAAATGTATTTTATGAGTCTGACTTATAGATATGGAAATGTCAGAATCGATAAAATTCGTAATTAATCTATGATATAGTCTTGATTCAAGGCTACCCCCCCAGAGTCCACATTTGTTTTTTACACCACACAGCACACACTCTGTCTGTCTTTCTGTCTGTCTCTTAAATCATCTATGGGTTGTGCTCTCTCCTCCAGCTGAGTAACGAGATGCAGCTGAGCATCATGAACAAGGTCAAGAGTGGAGAGATGACCATTGAGGACGCTCTAAACCAGGCCAAAAAGGACCGGCAGCAGCTGCTTAAACAGAAGACAGTGGATGAGGAGGTACTGAAACCCACACTGTAAAATCCTACAAAAAGTATTTTAGAATAGCTCTGTCTTTCCTGTAGAAGCAGCGTACATGTCACTTAATAGTTACATGTAGGCCTATTAGAGCAAGTGCCCATGATTAAGTGTCCAGATAATAAAGTCTCATGCTGTGTTCACACTAGCTGTGACAATGCAACAGGCTACAAGTACTTTTCAGTGGAAGCCAGCGACATGAAGCTACAAACTGATAGCCATGTGATCAGTCTGGCAATGCCATGCAGGCTAACAAACTGATGGCCGACACATGTCACTATGTGACGGGCGTGAGGCGCTACAAAAACATTGAAAGGAGGAAAGCTGGATTCTTGCTGGTAACCACTTCCCTGTGCTATTTAAGTCTATCCTTTTAATTTACACAGTGTGGCTTGAGCAACACCTTTACGGTGACTCTGCAGCAGTGGCTCTGGGCATGCTCTGGACATGTAGTTAGGTTAAACTTGTAAAGAGTTTGTGTGAGGGGTCCCTGGCAGAGGATCTTTTCCTGCGCTGTCTCTTCTTGTGGAGATTGTCAATTGGGGGGAATCCAGATTCATGTTTAGAGCGAGGGATAGCAATATGGCTATTTCTCCTCTATGTCCGTTATGGCTCTCTGTCCGTCATGGTTCTCAGGGCGCTGACCTGTTCCACTTTGGTCAATGCAAGTTGTTTTTAAAGGTGCTTTCCAAATAAACTTGACTTATACAGTTACTTATAGTCTAGATTCAAGAACAACTTTAATGTTAGTAATAGCCTACTGTAGTTAGTGTTAGTTACTGTAGTTTAGGCTTGTGTCAAAAAATGGACGAGTGGACCCTGAGGCTACAAGCCCCAAATCAAGTTGGTCTAAGTTGTCTGTCCTGTCCGAGCAGTTTCTAAAAAAAAAAGCCTGTTTGTTATGGCCAGCTTGGTGTGCTTATGTTTAGGAAGGAATTTGGCTTATATGCACCTTAGTTGGAACACATAACTCACAATACACAGTGGTTACCAACATTATTTCCTTGGAGTCTCCCCTTCTTACATCTGACAAAATCACGCTACCACGTAAGCCTGCTGCCCTATCCGACGAATAGCTAAAATAGATGACCAACAAGCTCACAACGTCCAAAGAGACCACCTCTGCATTAGGGTGTTTGATTCCATCAGGTAATAACATAACATCCTAACTATCATAACATCCTCATTGTGTCATGTGTTAATCCCTGTATCCTTTGTTGATGTAGGTGCAACCCACACAGTACAACTTCAGTGTTTACAAGAATTCACACTATAGGTGGCAGAAGCGAGTTTTTCAGGTGAGCCTTGGTATTATGAAAATACAAGTTTTAAAAAAAATTGAGTCTGAACGTAACTGTTATATGAAGCCCAATACTTGAAAATATACATTTAATAGTGCAGTACACAGTAAAATCCTTGTTGTTGAGATAGTACAAATGTCACCAAATAGATAGGTCCATTTGGTGTCATTTGTACACTAGAATTAAATGAACACTGGCGATTATACTGTGGAATGTGTTCCGACTGCGCTAACATATTAACTTCACAACATTTAAATAGTTCTACAGCTGCACATACACTGTCACGTGTACTGTAGAAAGTCTTGCTGAAACTGTCTGTATGTGCATTCAATTTCAGATTGACTTCAACACAAAGATGGTGTGCAGCATAGAGAAAGGTATCATCAAGAGACAGCTTCCCTTCGCTATCGTCAAGAGCTGCGATGATGGAGTTGGCTCTAGGTTCTCTGTGTCCTTCAAAGAACATCATGATTATGAGCTGGAGGCTACCTCAGTGGACGATAAACACAAGGTCACTTTATTCTTTCACTTACAGTAGGTTAGGGTGTTGATCCCAGTATATTCACACGCAATTAAATCAACATGAACAGCATTACACACAAACATGGACAGGCACACAGGTATGCACATGTATCTGCTTGTGCATGTACACCACACACACACACACACACACACACACACACACACACACACACACTCACACTCACACTCACACTCACACTCACACTCACACTCACACTCACTCACAGGTACAGTCAGAATTGCCTCCTCCATATATGGCGAGTGGCGACTGCCTTAGCTCTTGGCTTGGGCATTTCTGCAGTCTGAAAGCCTCTCACAGCTGATTTATGGACATTACAGAGGCTTCCAAATATGAACACAAGCTGTTTGGTCAAATGTACAGTACATGCCACGTCCAAAATGGCTATGTCAGGCACGTTACAATAATAATAATAATGATTTAGTTTGTGCTCTATTAACTACTTTTTCACATAACCTGTTAATTCATGTTTATCTATAGATCATGGAGCTTGTCAATCAGATAATCTACGGGAACATTTATAGCCAGCCCACAGAAGGCAGTGCGGATACACACCAGCAGCCTCCAGAAACAAAGAGTCTTCGATATGGTGTCTTGTTGCTGCACAAAGGGGGACTCGCGTCATTCAAATGGGTGAAGTATGTGTCCATTACACAAGCACTGCCAATTATATCACCACTAAATACTCTTCAACAGAAAAAGATATATGACCATGTGATTTGACTTGCAGTCCCAGATATTAACTACCACTTGGCTATCTCCATCTTTGTTACAGATACGAGGTACATCTCCACCCGGCTCAGCTGACCATGGTCCGAGTTGGACCCAGAGGGTCATCTGATAGTGAGGTGACGTCCACAGTAACCCCGTCCATCGTCATTCACCTCTCAGATGGAGACACCAGCGTAGAGAAACCCCACAGCCCTGACTCTTTCACTCTGATCACACACAAGAATGAGTACCAGTGAGTTGGCTTGGAAAAGATGCATGGGGAGAATGTGAGAATATCATTGCCAGGATGGTTTTAAACTTTTAATGCCTGTTGTAACATGATTTAAAGCCTAGTGATTCTATATAGTTTTACAATTTTATAACACGTGAAGCCCTTTTTCCCATCCATATATTATCACTGAAATATTCCCCCCCCCCCCCCCCCACATATCCTAATTTAGAAAATGTCATAAATATTCGTTTTGCATGTAGTCTGGCAATTGTCATGTGTTGCTTACAGTCACACTGCCAATAAGGGAAGTTAATTTAAGTTGTGTTTGCTAACTGGCTGTTTGGTTGATGTATTGCAGCTTCCGTGTGCCAGTGACAGATCAAACAAAGAGCTCTGAGGTTCTTCAGAAGGAGAGAGACGCTTGGGTCCAGGCCATTGACAAGTTGTGCTTGGAGTGGAAGAGGAAGTCTCAATCTGAGAACATTTATGACAATCCAAGGGCCCTGGGCCTGCAGCGGGGCCTTGGCACGGCTGAAGACACAGGGCCCACTTTGTCAACTGGAGCACACTTTCACTCAGATCTCACGTCTAGTGGCGGACACGGGTCGCCGGGCAGCGTCATAAAGCGAAGTCTTCCTCTGCCTGATGGTCATGTGAATGCGGGCCAGAATTCTGGCAATCGCTTATCATGGGACACAAGTCTGAGTAATCCCCCTGCTGCGTACGGCAAGCCGCCTGTGGCTAGACCACGCAGCATTTTAAAGGCCACAAATTCTGCTGTGCTTGCATCCCCTGTGCTTGCATCCCCTGTGCCTGCGTCCCCTGTCCCTGTGCCTTTGCCTGCATCCCCTGTCCCTGTGCCTGCATCCTCTGTCCCTGTGCCTGCGTGCCTTGTCCCTGTCCCTGTGCCTGCATCCTCTGTCCCTGTGCCTGCGTGCCTTGTCCCTGTCCCTGTGCCTGCATCCTCTGTCCCTGTGCCTGCGTGCCCTGTCCCTGTGCCTGCGTGCCCTGTCCCTGTGCCTGCGTGCCCTGTCCCTGTCCCTGTGCCTACGTCCCTTGTGCCTACTTCCCCGGTGCCTACATCCTTTATGCCTTCATCCCCTCTGCCTTCATCCGCTGTTCCTATATCCCTAGGAGCTTCTTCTGAACTAGCCTCATCTACACCAACTCCCTCACCTGCCCACAGTGCCCCCTTCCCTGGCTGTACTACCAATGTCCCACTCTCTCCTGTCCCTTCAGCCCCTGTGGGCCCTTCGGCCTCCAAGATCCCACCCCTTAGAGTCCCACCCCCTCCTCCACTTTTTAGCCTCAAGCCCAATGTAATTCCCCCAGCGGAGCGAACCAAGCCCTTCCACTGGGACCTCATTGTTTCAGATAAGGTACGAGTAAGACTCTTTGCATTTTAGACTAGAAATCATGTAATTCATATGTGTTGCATGTTAAAGCAAACAACTACTGGAAGGTCCCTGACTGTCAACTTGGATTGTTCTCGTAATGTTTGGATTGTTCTCGGGAATGTTGTCGGGAAATATTCTTTGTGCCGGATCTGCCTATTTTCTATCATCTGTTTTGTAAAATGTGAATTTGTCCCGGCAGTGATGTGATATTTTTCTCTTCAGATTGACAGGTCATTTTGGACGCGCGCTCGGACGATTGAAGTCGACACGTCGCGTCTGCTTGAGCAATTCTCCGCTCAGGATTTGGCAGCAGTCAGCCTGGTGGAGTCGAGTAATAGCATCCACATACTGCTGGACCAGAAGATTGCCCACAACTTCAGTGAGTATAAATCAACCGCGATTATTGCACTGGGTATTGTTAAATTGCCCCAGGCTTGCCTTTTGATAGCAGCTGTAACTGAGAATTGCCTGTGTTGAAATGAGGTCACTCTTTTTGCAGCCAGCAGAGGGCAGCACAACATAGGAAGAGCCATAGATATTAAGAAATAGATGCCTCATTGGCTGCTGCATTTACACTGGTACACTGGAAGAGTGGATGGCACACTAGTCACGCCGCCACTCAAGTGATTACTGGCCAATCACAGCGCATCTTTTTTACACTATTGGCATGAACAGCTTTAGGTCACGCTCCATATGTGTTGTATATTTAACCAGATGCTTAAATGGTTTAAAGAATATCATAGACACTATAATTCATGACCTATTGTTCCAGTTTTTGGTCATACACATTTTCACTGATGCCACAACGTTTCCACTGCAGAGATACATTTAGCTTATTTCAACAGGTCTAAAAAATACCCATTTAACATAATTAATCTATATAATAAAGATAATCTGTAAACAACAGACAAACAAAAAACATGAATTTACACAACACTGATGTCAAAAAAGTCTGTGAAGCGTCAAAAAAGTCTGAAGCAGCAGAAGCTATCTGTGAAATCCATCTGCAACGTAATTCATTGTATACAATATGTAGTAGGGGTCCCTGCTTCATCTTTCTCTCTAAACTCTGGACCTGGCTAATTTGTACCAGCAGGGGGCAATGCGTCCCTAATAAAGCAGCACCATATCTGTCTGTGCAGTCTACAGTGCCCCCCCCCCCATAAAAACGCTCCATTCCCATTGAAAAGCAATGGGAACGGAGCGGCAGAATCCGCTGCATTGGCAGAATGTGTGAATGCATCGGTGTGACTGCACACTAATAATGTCTTTTTTAAATTATTATTATAATTTTGTTTTTACAAACTTCCTGTCACAGGTGTTCAAAGTCAATATACAAATTTTAAATCATTGTCACACTTCAAAAGAAAATCAAGTTCGGGTGTGCAGGCTGGGAACCAAATTAGAACGCAGATTTTAATAAGATATGGATGGCACACTGCGCATGACAATGACAGCGGTTTCATAGGATACTAGGCAAAACATTTTTAAGGGTAGCTTTATTTTGAAAAGGGTTGCTAACTGAAAAGGGTTCCCCCCCCCCACTCACTTAAAAAACACTTTCCTGCACCCTTTTAAGCAGAGTTAACTCCTTGCTGACCTGGAAACCATTTAGAACCATTTATACATAACGGAACCACAATGTGATGCCTCCTCGCCGCATCACGTACAACACCTTTGTACAACAAAGTATAAATCGGACTTAAACTTGTAGAGCGCTTCCTGCAGGTCCCTCACTATCACTTTTTTGCCGCAAGCCTGATAGAGCCTTGAGAGATGAAGAAATCTCTCTTTCTCCCTCTCTCCCTGTCTTTCTCCCTCTACTCTCCCTCTTACTAAGAAATCATGTGGCTTTCTGTAGCTGACTCTGAAGAACACCTAAGCAGTACTTGTTTTGTTGTTGACCAGAGTTTGTCTACAAACATTGTTTTGTTAACAGGATATCTTCTCTCTTTTAGTTCTTCTCTCCCACATCCACATGCACACACATGCATATTTAGTGTGCATGCTCACTATTCATCTGCCTTTCCCCACATAGCAACAGCTCAGTCCCAACTACTCTTCAGTCAGTCGTCATAATGCAGTCAGTGTTTTCTGTACAATCACAAACTGTTACTTTGCGTCATTCGAAATGCTGACTGTCTTTGTCAGCTGGATCTAGACAGCAAAATCAGGTGACAGTATTGCAGTAATACATTTGTGATTTTCATGTGAAGGTAGACTTTGTGTAAGGCTATAGTGACAATTGACAAGTGACAGTTGCATGCCTGTTAAGAATAATAATAATGTTTAATGAATGTGATTATTTACCACAAGAGCCCTCCTTAACCTATTCTGACCTGAGATCAGATTCACACGAGGTTTTCCACTGGACACACGCCGGTCTGACGAACCCATTCTGACCTGAGATCAGATTCTAGAAATGTCAGTCGTTCTTCGATTTTTCAAAAAATAGCAGACCTACAAGCTCGTATCGCGCCACTCGGTGGCGCGATATGAGCTTGTAGATCTGCTATTTTTCAATAGCTAAAGCATAACATGATGCTGACACCAAAATGAGTGCCCGGTCAGAATGGGTTAACACAGGATAACGCAGATCCAACTTGTCTCATTTAATGACTGAAAAATGTCTGAGTTGGTAATTAAAAGTACACCTGTGGTGGTGTCCCGAGCCCAGTAGGATGCGCTCAGCATCTTCATATACTCATTTTGTCAAAACTATGCCCTCCAGTTTCCCTCAAGTACAAGTGTAGCGGCGTAGTTCTGCCTGAAGCCTAGAAACCCTATCTACAAGCTCACGCAGTGTGATGCGTTTTGAGCTTGTAGATCTGCTATTTGTGGGGCTGGCGGCAGACATCACAACATGCAGACTTGCAAGGCGCACCATTGCTTCGATCTGCCACCAACACCGTTCAAGGGTCTGCCATCAGAATGGCCACACTAGGGGAATTATCCATTCGTTGTCAATGGGAATTTAAGGTTTGTGATGGACGAAGTGTCCTATATTCACTAAAAGCTGAATATAGGAGGGTCTAGCGCCCCTCAAAAAACTTTGTTGTACAGTGTTGTATAGTGAAAATATCGATATACAAGCTTAAAACACGTTGCCTTGTGATTATTTGTAAGCTTTGCCTATTAATGACAATCCTGGAATAGGGTCCATGTGATTCATTCATTCTTTTGTCATTGCATCTGAACAGGAATACAACTCTGCCGGCCCCGTTGGAGGGCATTTAACCATGAGTCTCTTTGTATGCAGGATTTAGAGACATCAGTGGATGCTGGGTGTACATTCAAACTATTTTTAACCTGATTTATCATGAGTAGAATTGCTTTGTTTTTGTTTGATCAGTTTTGACAATTCCAACTTGGTGCCAAAATGATGCAGTACCTATAGCCATAATGACCACTAACAGAATGGGACTTTGAAGTTGAGGCGTTGCCTAGCAACCCCTAAACTCAACAAAGGGGGGAGAGATATGCTACCTACTTACCTACGTACCTACAAACATTATCCTTGAACTATGTCACTCATTCAAAGCATGCGTCTCTGAACATCACAACTGTTTCATAACATCCATCGTGGTTGCTTCTTCGATTACCGGTATATATAGAGCACCGAAGTCCTGACGTAACTCGCTCATCCCGACGATTCCCCTGGTTCGCGGAAGTAATTTCTCTATGGAGAATAACATGGGGTGATCTTAATATCGTCTACTATAAGCGTTGTGGTCCAAAAATAAACAAGCTGTCTCGGCGTTATTGTTAGGGAGGTGTCTCTGCATCGTTTGCAACAGTCAGTCACTCATATATGATACAGTCTGCTTCTAGCGAAAATCTAACTAATTCAGCAGCAGTAACATTAGCGTTTTCTCTCAGTCAGTTGATTCTTCATATCCATATGAGTGAAGCGGCCGGGGTGACATGTTTATTTTTCAAACACAGTTGTTATATGAGGCGACCTAAAATCGCCTCAATGGGGATTTCAATGCAACTAAACAAATACATGAACCTGGGGACTGACGCCCTCTACTGAAAGTGACGTCAGACTTCGGTGCTCTATTGTGTGAAGGAGAGCTAAAAAAATAAAAAAACAAATAAAAAAAAGGTCAGGAAAAAATATTTAATAGAATACAAATTAGTGCACTTCCCTCGGGCACTCCACAGAAAGTATACTGTATATGTGATTCCCTTCAGAATACCGTTTGAGTCATTCCCCCTGTAGAGTGGGACTCCCTGTCAAGGGGGACGCTTTCATGTACAGTGCTAGAGGGTTGTTGATTAAATTCTTTGCCTTCATCTATCGTTTCTCTAGATATCTTCCTCAAAAGTTTCCCAGTCCGGCCAGGCGAACTGAAGGACAAACTGTTTATTGTTAAGGAGGCGGACGGAGGCTTATCCGATGAGCAGATCACCTCCCTGAGGAGGTATGTCAAGAAATAAGTTAACCACCCACATTTATATTCAGTCCTTCCTTACAGCATTACACTAGAAGCTGACAGGTGTGCCCAGGATGAGGTAGGTCTTTTATATACTAGAGGGGAAAAAAGGGGGCTTAGAAACTGTCTGTAAAAAAAATGACAACTGTAGAGTTGTGAGTGCACTGCACCGACTTTCTTTATACAAGAGAGGCCTCTGTGGTTGCGTGCAACTGTCGTGCAGTGGAAATAGCCATCGCGGCGCGTTGTGAGCTTGTAAATCAGCTATTATCGCCGCATGACACAGACACAACCAAATATAACAGGGCTTTTACTGTATTCCCCCTACTGGGGGCAGCTAATAAAACTTTCATCTCAAGCTATTTGAGTTGATGGAAACCATTGCCATGCCCACAGGAATATCCCACTGAAAGGAGGTAAAATGCTTTGCCTTTCTTTGCCCCACAGTTTGAGGGGCTTTTTGAGGTCGACCCTTTGAAGGAGTAGTTGGTCGATGTACCGTGTGGAGGATTATATTTATTCCGTGAAAACTTAATATATATTTTAATGTGCTATGGCAAAGCCTGAGGAATAGAATCTGGATAGAACCACTCTCGACGGCGGCTGCAATATTAATGAGTGTCTCGGTAGCACATTCTGTGACTCCTGAAAGAGTGAATGTCTTTGGTTGGGACACAATGCACTAAATTGACCAAGAAGGGAGTACATTTTAAGGAAGCAGTGTTTATATAAACCCTGCTTCCTTAAAATGAGTGAGTGGTCATAAAGTGAGTGAGTGGCCATTCTGATTATCGGACATGATTGTCTTATAGAAAATTTGTTCTATGATGGATCCTTTTTTTTTTTTTTTTTTACTTTTTTTTCACCCAGTGTCAATTGTGATAGTCAACCTGGGGAGAGCAACGGACTGACCTCATGCTTCCTTCAATGCATGAGGAGTCCAAGCCGCTTCTTTTCACCTGACAGGGGGTAGTTTCCCCGGTTGGGCGTAGCGCTTGGAAGGAACACGTCATTCCAACCAGTTCCTTTCCCCTCCATCGGGTGCCCTGGCTGGCCAGGTGGAGGCAGTATCTAGAGACTAGGATTACTACATGTTTTTTGTGTGAGGGTACCTATAGACCCATTCCGTAGCGGGTCTCATGGTCGCAGCCTACGCATTTCCTGTAGGCGGACTCGACGTAGCTGCGGGGGTAAAGCCCTCACCAGGCGCATCTCTTCCACTACAGTGAACGGCAGAGTGACTGATGTTAGTTTGCCTCAAACTTTACTCTTTTACCTGCTTTTTTACTAACACTAACATTACAAAGATGCCCAGAACATCGAGATGAACCTGTGTAGTTTATGGCTGCTCCAACAGTACTGGCAACATAAAAAATAAATAAAAACGGAATGTCTAATATCCACCGCGTTGGCGGGGACCAGAGCCATTGAGTAATGGTTGAGACGAAGCAGTGAAAGATACATAACGCCAGTCTTACCCAATACCAAATATTTCTGTTTTATTAACACAAGGCTGCTGTACTTTATACCTCATACTTTAAATGCTTAGTATGAGGTATAAAATACAGCAGCCTTGTGTTCATAAAACAGAAAGATTGGGCATTGGGTAAGACTGAAATTATGTATCTTTCAGGATTTGTCTCAACCATTACTCTGGCTCTGGTCTCAGCCACGACGGTGGATATTTTGACATTCCGTTTTTTGTTTTTTTTATGTTGCCAGTACTGTTGGAGCAGCCATAAACTACACAGGTTCATCTCGATGTTCTGGGCATCTTTGTAATGTTAGTGTTAGTAAGAAAGCAGGTAAAAGAGTAAAGTTTGCGGCAAACTAACATCAGTCACTCTGCCGTTCACTGTAGTGGAAGAGATGCGCCTGGTGAGGGTTTTATCCCCGCAGCTACGTCGAGTCCGCCTACAGGAAATACGTAGGCTGCGACCATGAGACCCGCCACGGAATCGGTCTATAGGCCGGGGAGACGGGGAGAACATGCAAAATGTGCTATGTTGGATACTTGCATTTTTGGACTGGGCTCCCTAAAACAGATCTTGTATCTAGGGATTTAACCCATTCTGACCGGGCACCCATTTTGGTGTCGGCATCATGTTAGGCTTTAGCTATTTAAAAATAGCAGATCTACAAGCTCATATCGCGCCACCGAGTGGCGCGATACGAGCTTGTAGGTCTGCTATTTTTGAAAAATCGAAGAGCGACTGACATTTTTAGAATCTGATCTCAGGTCAGAATGGGTTCATCAGACCAGTGTGTGTCCGGCGGAAACCTCGTATGAATCTGATCTCAGGTCAGAATGGGTTAAAATATAAAGGTTTTGTGCCCATATATGGAGCTGACTGATTTGTTTGCACTGGGCCTAATTTCACAAAATATAATAATAGAGGAATAAAAACACAGTAAACACAGTCATTTCACAAAATATTCACCTATTTTTGCCAAACGTTCCATTAAAGGTATATTCAGTGATTTCACTCAAAAAACCTTAGGTTTCGTTTTTGGCTGTGGGACCCAGCCTTTCGTCCAATCAGGATAGAGAGTCAAAAACGAAACCTAAGGTTTTTTGACCCCCAGGGGTTAACTGGGGACAGGGAGGAACTCCTTATATGGCCAGCACACTCTATAGTAGGGAGGATTATCACAACTAAACAAAAAAATAAGTGATATTTGAATTAAGTGAAATCACTGAATATACCTTTAATGACATGCCCAGAATAGGGACGCTATGGGTTCATTGTGGTTACAACATTTTATTACAACAGCATGCACTGCAATATCTGACAATCTTAAAAGTATTTATGTTTAAATATTATGTTTAATTTTGATCTATAAGGTATGTGCCAACCCCTGATGATGTGGAAATGTATAAATCCCACCAGGGACCTGTGGCAGAACTGCATATAGTGGACCGATACATGATGGAGGTACTTTTTTTGACCGGTTAACTTTTGTTTTCCTAGCTTGCAATTTGATTTCCTGTGTCCCATGTAACATGTAACATCTCTGTTAGTTTCAATACTGGTGGTCTGGCATGTTTAGCTTATTGACTACTATGGCATGGCTTAATTGACATTACTGCCGACCATTTTCCAAAGCATGCCGTGGTTTGTGTGATTTTTCAAGGAAGCCATTGGATCCTGTGATTGTTGAGACTTGAAACTTGTAGGGATTATCCGATAATTGATCTGCCTCGGCCCTCCCGATATTATCGGCCGATATTTGCATAAAACTTTAATATTGGAAAATATCGTTATCAGTTTGAATGTATCGGTTTTCTCCCGAATTTATGATAATGTTTATTTTTATTTGGAAAACCTTATATTAATGAATGCATCCAGCGGGGCATCACAATCAAATTAGGCATATATCGGTATCGGTTGATAGCGGTTGATATCAGTATCGGAAGTTAAGAGTTGGACAATATCGGGATATCGGATATCGGCAGAAATGTCAATATCAGACATCCCTACTTGCTTGAGATACATAATCCAACTCACTAAATGTCAACGACATGTATCGTTGATGGTCCTTTAACCCATTTTAGGCGGGAACCCCTTTTGGTGTAAACATTATGTTATAATTTAGCTATTGAAAAATAGCAGATCTACAAGCTCATAGCGCGGCACCGAGTGGCGCTCTACGAGCTTAAAAAAAAATAGCAGACCTACTGCTATTTTTGAAAAGTTGTGAAAATGTGGCACAAATCTTTAAATATATGAAATTATTTAACTATAATATTGGCTTCTGGGAGGGTCCCTGGAACTACATATTTTGAGATGGGGGTCCGTGGCCCAATAGAGATAATTCCGGGGGTCCTTGACATGAAAAAGGTTGGGCACCACTGACATAGAAACATGGGTTTTTCAGAAAAATGTTAGGATTTTGAAGCCTTTTTTTTTATCCTCAGACCTCAATTTAAAATGGGTTAAAGTAAAACACCATTGAATAGTAATATTTGATGTTTTAAACATTCAAGCAATTTCGAGTTGTGTGTGTTAGGTGAGTTTTACAGACACTCTACAGTCTAGACCAGGTGTGCCCTAAAGGTCCCCCTCTATTTCCCATTCCAAGTGCATTTGTCTTATATGTAATGCCAGCGCCGCTATTCTAAAGCCCCTCTATATTTAAACTATTTAGACCCGAGTTAAAAACATTCACTTTGAAAGAATATATATTCAAAGATTTGTGCCACATTTTTACGATTAAAAAGAAATAGCAGATCTACAAGCTCATAGCTCACCAGTGCCTCGCTATGAGCTTGTAGATCTGCTAAAGCATAACATAATGCTGAACACCAAAAGGGGTTCCCGGCCAAAAAGGGTTAAACTATTTTCAGCGATGGTGGGTAGATCTTGTTGAGCTGGTCATTTTGAAAGTAGCTCTCAAGTAAAAAAAAAGTGTCTACACCCCCTGGTCTAGACTCGGTAAATGCACAGATTAATTGAATAATCAAAAGAACAATCGACAGATGAATCAGTTATGACAACCATTAGTTGCAGCCCTGCTGCAGTGCAAAATTGTGTTGCAACTGAACAGTGCCATATCAGCCCACGGTGTTTTTCCAGCAGTAGCTGACACCAGGTATAGGATTATGATCATTAAGAGACACATGCAGTGCCGCCCGCCTCCTACAGTAAAATGCTGTGTACATATAGAAACGCTCTGCTCACTAGTCTAGCGCTTCTTTGGAGGTAAATGACTCCTGCGGGTACAAACCTTAATGAGGCTTCAACCCCAAATGCTCCTAAAGACACATTGTACTCTCACTCTTATTCATCTTATGCTGGCGTGATTAGAACTAGAGCGGAGCTGAATATGTCTTACTGTATTATATATACTGTAGCGGATGGGATGCTGCCAATTGCAACTCATGATATTAGATGCTGATTACCTTTGGTATCCTCCTGGATGTTTTTATTTTATTTGTTCGTTTATTCATTATTTATTAATTTGACGTTTTTTTTTACAATTTTTCTGTTCTTTTTTTTTTTCCATTGCGGTAAACAAGCCAATCAAATGACTTGTGTTCAAGGAAAAGACGGTTGCCACTTATGTCTGCTACATTTTAGCGTTCCAATTGCTTTGCAGAGACTTTTGCACAGTCCCCTCTGTCACCTCCTTGAAAATGAGACACCCAATGTTTGTTGTTGTGTATGTGTGTCTAACCTATTTATTTAACACCGCAGACACAATGGTACCCTGGACAGCTGCAGTATATTTGGGCACTCACAAACACATTATCTCGGCAAAACCGCAGTGGTCAAAATGAAGTCCACTGTTAGATCCTCATGCAGCAAAACAGCTTCCGCCTCACTGCAGGGCGTGGTTCTTGTCATTACTTTATGTTCTAGTTGTAATGAGTTAAATACAACTAATAACCACAACCTCTTAATAAGATGAGATAATAAGATACAAGACAAGATAAGAGCACAGTCAGTAGTGCTGTCGCCTCACAGCTACTGTAGAAGGGTCCTGGGTTCGATTCCCGCTGGGGACGCTGGGGGCGTGTTCCCTCCTCCGCGTCATCAGTGCCCATACCTGAGGCGGGGTTGGCGAAAGGGCCTTTCTGTGTGGAGTTTGCATGTTCTCCCCGTGTCCCCTAGGGTAGGTACCCTCACAAAAAACATGCAGTAATCCTGGTCTCCAAACTACCTCCCCCTGGCCAGCCGGGGCGCCTGATGGAGGGGAAAGGAACTGGTTGGAATATCGTGTTCCTTCCACGCGCTACGTCTGGCCAGGGAAATTCCCCCCTGTCAGGTGAAAAGAAGCAGCTTGGACTCCTCATGCATAGAAGGAGGGAACCCCCAGGTTGGCAGAGGAAGTGTAGCTCCCAGGATTACATTAGATAATTGGCACTGGGTGAAAAAAACTGGGTTGCAAAATCGTGGGATAAAAAATAAAAAGTAAAAAGAAAAGACAAGATAAGATAAGCCTTTATTGTTCCCTGGAGTGAAATTCAGTTGTCTTAGAAGTGACAGCAGTAAGGTATACAAGAGGCATACTGTAGGTAAGAGTAAAAGAAGAAAAAAATGAAGCTAAATAAATAAGCTATGTCAAGAAACTGTCACTACTGTATATATCTGCAGCGGGTCCCTGAATGATTACATCTATATATTCATACAGTATGTGCAGTCTATCAACAATGAATATAGGATTGAATATGCAATTATGTAGGTACTGTATGCCATACAGTACACACAGCCAACAGTTATCCTTAACAAGCATACTGTATGGCAATGTTGTTATGTTCATCCTATCAATAGTAGTATTTAGATTAGTCTTGCCATCTGGACTCTCCATGCCAGAGAGTCCTCAACTCATGACGACATAAATTGCTATATCCCTAACCATCTCCAAACACCACTGCTTTTGAGATCAATCTGAATAATCACATGGAAATTGCTTGTGCAATTGTACAATAATTGCACTCTTGTGTGCGTAACTCTATGAGCAAAAGAGAGGGCTTTGTACAGTTTTAGTAGATGCACTTAATATACATATATTCTGTATAATATGCATAACTGAATGCACACTCTCATGCAGCTTATGTTTCTCCCCCGCGACAGATGTGCAACATCCCTTACCTGAGCACACGACTTGATCTGCTCCTGACTTTGAGAGAGCTCCCTATCAGCATGAACGACCTGCAGCCTGTGAGTTATTATTTCAATTATGGTCTCCAATCAAAGGTTGGAACTGTGATGAACATGGTCTAAAATATGTAGCTGGGAAATGTTAAAATGACAAACTCCACAAGATGAAGCATGAGCATGGAAATGTATTCTGTATGCAAATGCTGATGTTCAGAGGCTTGAGACATAAATGAAAAGGATATCTGGAATCAGTGACATTAATACATGAAAGATTTTTTCCCTTTAGTTTTTTATATTTAAACATGAGGGTGAAGCAGTCTCTGTTCTGTTTAGTGGACGGTTAAAAACTGCAATGGCAGACAACTTGACACTCTTCATTTGACAAAGAAGAAATTGTATGTTTTTTTATTAGATAAATCACCCAATTCCTGATCATGTCTAAACAGTAAATCTAAATCAGCTCTTGGTCATTTAACATACCCTGCACTACTGTAAGGCTTGTGCTTTCAGTGGCTAAAACATATTCTACTTTAATGTTGTTGTGACAGATAATTAATTCAGTACAGCACTTCAAACAACTTGACTCTCCTCAGCAACGGCAAACAGTTCAAATTCATACAATATGTGTTGTTTAGTTACCTTGTCGTGGTAAAACGGCGAGATATATTATTGATTCAATGCGCAGTTGATTAAAAATGTATAATCCAAAAATGGATAATAATTGTACGGTGAAATGGCTCACAAAGTCACTCTTTTAGCACATAAATGAATGCAAACAAAGTTGATTCTGACTGTATATAACATCTCAAAACCCAGCACATTTGTTTTTAATACCACTTTGGTGACCTAGACTGGATCCCTGACTTGGGTCATAATTCATTTCCAGTCAACTGCACAACAGAGAAACTTAGCTCGCCAATTGGACTAGTTATATCATGACATGCTAACTACACAACACAGCCCAAACCTCCACTAAAGAGTCCCATTGCGTTAACATTCAAATTCTAAACGAGTTGTTTTGAATGTTTGTGTTGTCTCAGCAGGCCCATTTTTTATTATTAAACCTTTAGAAAGTTGTTTATCCCATTCTGAACGGGCACCCATTTTGGTGTTGGCATCATGTTGTGCTTTAGCTGTTGAAAAATAGCAGATCTACAAGCTCATAGCGCGCCACCGAGTGGCGCGATATGAGCTTGTAGGTCTGCTATTTTTGAAAAATCGAAGAACGACTGATTTAAAAGAAAATCTGATCTCAGGTCAGAATGGGTTAATAATGAAACTGTCAGGATGTAATAGACATTTTTTTTAATCTGATCTCAGGTTAGAATGGGTTAAATTGCTGCTGTGGACTGCAGGTTAGAAAGATATTGCAGTCAGACAAGAACACCCCCCAGTTTCTACAGTAATTCTCTCAAGCTTCTTTCTCTTTGTTACTCTAATCTCTCATCATCTGACTATCATAAAATGAACAGAATGTATGGTCGAGAGAATGACAGTGCTGCAATCCATTGAGTAGCCATCTGGACTAAAACACATACAGTATGCAATATGCTGGATGAAAATATCAGAAAGATGAACAATGTCATTGTACAGAGTGGTTTGCAGCTGGAATTCACTGCAGGGACACTATGGGGCACAATGTACTGTCCTCTAATCGGCAATCTGCAGATAATGCATCTCTCTCCAAATACATGATCAAACAAGGGGCTGTGAGTCGTTCTTGTTGCCGAACTCGTTAAGTCCTGGGATTCTCTGACATGGTCGACTTTCCTAAGCCCGGAACATTAAGAAGGATTTGCTTGCCATCTGACAGACAGGCAGGGCTCAAGCGTGGAACATGGAAAAGTCACTGACTAATCATCAGTGGTGGAACGTTATTAAGTATATTTACTACAAGTACTTAAGTACAAGTACTGTACATAAGTAAAAGTTTTAGGAACTTTTACTTTACTTGAGTATTTATATATATAAGTACTACGCGTTTGTGAGCTTGTAAATCAGCTATTCCCAAATTAGTTACTATATGTCAATACTATTGTATTTTTACTCAAATACAGTTTTGAATAGACTTTTTGGCTGTCATAGTATCAGAGACAGAAAAATGCTAGCATACTATATTTCAGGAAAGGCAAGAGACTTTCAGCCTTTTTGATGTTTTAATGATCCAAAGTGCTGTACAAATGAAAACAGAACGTGCTACAGAACATGCTACCAAAAAAAACATGTACTGTAAGGCTGTGTGTGTGTGTGTGTGTGTGTGTGTGTGTGTGTGTGTGTGTGTGTGTGTGTGTGTGTGTGTGTGTGTGTGTGTGTGTGTGTGTGTGTGTGTGGGGGGGGGGGGGGGGACTTTTAGTTTTTGGCTCCATGGATCGTTAAAACATCTAAATCGATTGAAAACCTTGGTAGACATTGCTTTCCTTGAAGTCTCTGTGTGAAAGCATTTTTCTGTCTCTTGTTTATACAGCTTATGCACCTGACTAGAATACTTATTATTATTGCTATTATTATTTGGATTGTTTAACAAGACAAGGCAAACAATGTTTCTCAATTTTGTTGTCTTAGCATCAACTCGTTTTTGGCTATAAATTCTCATATTGAATTGCTATTTGTACTATAGCCTATTAGTACTTGACACGGACATATACCGGACTATAATCTATAATTGTCCAGTTTGTTAGTTCAAATGAGGTATTGCAAGGTAGCAGCTTTTTTCTCTTGGATCTGAGCTAGGATTGTACGTACTCAACTTTAACCCATTCTGACCGGGCATCCATTTTGGTGTTGGCATCATGTCGTGCTTTAGCTATTGAAAAATAGCAGATCTACAAGCTCATATCGCGCCACCGAGTGGCGCGATACGAGCTTGTAGGTCTGCTATTTTTGAAAAAAATCGAAGAACGACTGACATTTTTAGAATCTGATCTCAGGTCAGAATGGGTTCGTCAGACCAGCGTGTGTCCGGTGGAAACCTCGTATGAATCTGATCTCAGGTCAGAATGGGTTAATAGAACTAAGGACAGTTATACATCACATCCCATGTATATACGTAGCATACTGTAGGTAAGTGTTAAAACACTGATGTCTAAAGTTTTGAAGATCCTGCCTCACACTGCGTTTACAGATTAGAGAGGAATAATAACTTTGCTCTGTTTCCGTTGCGTTTGTCTTTCAGCTGGTTAACCAGAAGATCAGAATGTGCACGCAGCTGTACAACGCCAGGTCATTTGTCTCCGTGCTGGAGTACCTCCGTGCTGTTGGCAATTACCTCAACAAGAACGCTGGCAAGGAGAAGGCCAAGGGATTCCGCCTCTCGTCTTTAACTAAAGTAGGGCCCCGCCACCATTGTCTGATCGTTGCTGGAGTTAAGACTAGGCTAATAAGACTACAATTAAGTCTTTGAATCATTGGTATGGCAGAACTCTCTATGCATACATGGTCACCAGTTGCTGGGTCCATGGGAAATCAACTGCCATTTGCTCTGGCATTCAGAGTACTTCCATCAAGCTACAATATCTGAGCCATTTCCTTGTTTTGGTATTATAGCCTATGCCAATACTGATGTCAACTCTTTTTTACAATTGTTTGGCCTTTGATAGATATTGCTGGTATGTGTTTGTACATTTAGATTATTTAGTATAGATTTTCCTTTCAACTGCTTCAATGTGTCCATGGTGCGTTCACTAATGGGAAGGTTTAATGGCCTGCTGGCCTCCTGAGTCCTGGCCCAGATGTAAAATGTCTCAAAGTCGAATTGAGAGAGCTCAGTTGTCACTATTCGAGACAACACTCCCTTGAAATCAATAGTTTAATGTTTTGTTTTTAGGAAAGTTCAGTCGATACAGTGCAGGGCTGCTCCTCTGGGGCTCACTTTGGTAAACAACATAACCTAGAAAAACACCATGAATTCCTATCGCAGGATTGCATTGCCGAGATTCACCTTGCGTTTCAATTAAGCAAGCTAGCATCCACAGGGCTCCAATACTAGAGACTCTTACCATAATTAATTTAACCCATTCTGACCGGGCACCCATTTTGGTGTTGGCATCATGTTATGCTTTAGCTATTGAAAAATAGCAGATCTACAAGCTCATATCGCGCTACCGAGTGGCGCGATACGAGCTTGTAGGTCTGCTATTTTTTGAAAAATCTGAGAACGACTGACATTTTTAGAGTCTGATCTCAGGTCAGAATGGGTTAATCAGACCAGTGTGTGTCCAGTGGAAAACTCGTATGAATCTGATCTCATGGGATAATTATAAAATAATCTAATATTGATGGAGTCATACAGATTTTTGTTATGGTCGTGTTGACAACATAAGAAAAATCCACAATGAAGGAATATGTGTAAATGAATGTCCCCATTTAGGTGGGTAGGTAGTAGGGAAACCAATGCATCCTGGGTCTTAGCTGGCCTTGAGCATGGATGTTGCATTCTTATTGTTGCACAATGCATCACGCTGCTATGCATTGTGAGCTTTTGGTTTGCATGTTATCCTTGTACCTGGAAGTTATGCAGGAATGCCTACTGAGTGGCAAAAAAACGACTTTCTGGCCTTGACAGCCCCATACATCCAAACAGAAAAGTCCTATCTGATTGCATTAAACGACATTCTACAACAGGTCGTTAAGAGGAAGCAATCTGATTGGTTGAAACGGTTTTTAGCCGTTGATCAAACCAGCACTGTTCACCACCTAATCAAAACAAAGAATTCAGCCGCTCTGTTTTCCCCAGAGCGCTAGCAAACTCGGTGGCTAGGCTAGCTAGTTTTGTCATGGGGGGTCAGATCAACATATGGTCTGAATTCTGTACTGGCCATACTGTATATGGAGCGTGTCTTGAGTGTACAGGGTTTGATGAGGTCAGAACAGGTCAGCTCCATATATGGAGATCTAAGGGTGGAGAGCCCGGGTAGGGCCGGGCCTTAATTTTCGGGCCTGTTGAGAACTCTAGTTTTCGCCGGCTGCCAGGCGCAGTTGCACTAATAACTTTGGGGCGACTAGAGTTAACATATGGAATGTCAGAACAGGTCAGCTCCATATATGGAGATCTAAGGGTTTGAGGTTTGAGGTCAGATGTAGAGTTATGGCCGGCTCCATATATGCAGATCTAGGTGATGATCCAGTCTTCTCCCTGTGTGTGGCTATCCAGGATTTGATGTGGTCAGTGTTGTGATCTTCATATATGGAGACGGCCATATTATATGGAGCGTGTCACGAGGCGTGATGGACTGACAGTCATATATGGTGGCGTGACCGACTGATTGACGGACAGACGGGTTTTTGCAGGTTTTCATAGTAATCTGTGACCTATGGTCGCAAGTTAACCCATTCTGACCGGGCACCCATTTTGGTGTCAGCATCATGTTATGTTTTAGCTATTTAAAAATAGCAGATCTACAAGCTCATATCGCGCCACCGAGTGGCGCGATACGAGCTTGTAGGTCTGCTATTTTTTGAAAAATCGAAGAACGACTGACATTTTTTTAGAATCTGATCTCAGGTCAGAATTTGGTTCATCAGACCAGTGTGTGTCCGGCGGAAACCTCGTATGAATCTGATCTCAGGTCAGAATGGGTTAAGACAAGTATAACTTCAGTTATTGTAACTTTGTACTCTCTCTCTCGTCCACACAGCTCTCTCAGCTGCGTGGGAAAACCAGGAAGTTCACCTTGCTCCATGCCCTTGTGGAGCAAATCATGTTACATGAGCCTGCCGTCGGCACAAACCTTATCCAGGAGTTGGCTGAATTTGAGACCGTACCAGGAGGTATTATAATACGCTCATCAAGATTTGGTCAAAGCAGCCAAAAAACTAAAATTCAGCTTTTTTAGAAGGTCCTGTGAAGTGAAAGTTAAATGTAACTCTCTCTGTCCTTTTCTTTTTGATAGCTTCCATCAAAGGATTGACTGCAGAGGTAGATGGTGAGTAGATCATATATTTTACTCCTGTGCCAAAAGGCGGTTGTTATTCACAGCATTCACACTGGATTTCTGTGTAAGTGTATTGCTTAGGGAGTCGGCGGCTATCCAACCTCAGTTCATTGTACGATTGTTAAAATGCTTTGGAAGAGATTGATGGCCTGAAAGTCAGCCCCCCCCCCCCCCCCTTGCCTCCCACAAGTGTATAACAGTTGTCTTGAAGTGGGGTTCTACAGATTTGGGAGCAGCTTGTGGTCCAGAACCCAAAGTAGCAGGACAACAACGTCAGAGTTGGATTCAGAAAGGCGGTGGTGAAAAAAGCAAGCTGGACAGTGGCCAGTGCTTGCACATATTACTCGGTAGAAATATAACATGAGGACTAAAAAGAGAACGCTCGCACACTGTTGACTCCAGTTGTAGGATGTTTTTTTATTGCACCTGAGTGCTGCTGTGACCTATTGAGACCAAAATGTTACAGCAAGCACCCCGGTTTCAATAAAAACATCCTACAACATGGAACCAACAGCGTGTGAGCGCTCTCTTTTTAGTACCCAAAATATCACACCATCACCATGCAGCTTTTATATAGTGATTTTTTTTAAACTGACATCACATGCCCCAGAATTAGAATAGGGATGGCAGGATTATAAGGGTGTACTTGTAATTTGGTGTTTTCATGCTATCAATAATGTATCAATAATTATCAATAAGTCTGTCTGTCTGACCTCTTCCGTTTCCAGAGGCTAACTTAGTACTTCCACAAATATATTTTCCCATATGTCTTGTACTTTTTTATTTAGATTTTCGATTTGATTAGATCTTTCTTTTTTTTTAGATTTGATGTAATCTCATTTCGGGAGGAAAATGTTGGGTGCGTTTTAGACCATTGTCATGAATACAAATATGGCCCTTAACAGGCCATATTTCACATCACATGCTCAGATTTAAAGCCACTATTGTCTGTCACCCTGCAGTTTTGAAGAATGAACTACAGAAAGTCATACAGTACAGGAAAACATACAAGAAGAGAAATGCAAAGGATCAGCACCTGAACTTTTCCAATGACCTGAAGGTAGAGTATTACTATTATGCCTCGCTGACTATAAATAGTTCAATTAGGGACACCGTAACTTTATATCTTGTAATTTGTAAGTAGTGAAGCTGCTCCAAAGTAGTGGTACCAAACTATTTTAATGAAGCCATCTGTCAGTATCTGTGTGTACGTTAATCCTCCATCCACAAATGTGTCCACCAGATGGTGCTGCAGCAACCCAAACTTCTAGTGTGCCTTTGATGTATTAGTTATTTTGTGTCTATTATACTATAATAATAATGATGATAATTATTATAACAATGAGAAGAAGAATGACAATAATGTTTTTAATATAACAATAAAAGTTTTTAACGCTTTAATGTAAGTGTTTTTTTATGTCAACAAACGGCACTGTCACTACAACTCATTATATGAACATGTAACATAATATTTGAGTAATAGCTTGAATTCCAGCGAGTAGGAAGTATACTGTACCTTCATGCTTTTCTCCGCCTCCCAGGTGGCTGTCGAGAAGTACAAGGCGGAGCTTTCTGTGCTTACCAAGAAGTGTGAGGAGATGAAGAAACTCTACTCTGACATATTGGTAAAGTTATTATTTCAATATCTTTGCTATGCATCCCCAGAGATGGATCTTCCCTTAGTTCAGCTTCTCCAGATGCGTTTGTGATTTGTTTCTAGGGTGACCTACTCGCCCCAACTCCTGCAGGGTAGATGTATTTCAGAGGAAAAGTCCTTTTTTACGTTACAGTTTTGTCCAAAGTTTCAGCATCCTCTATTCCCCTGGGGGTGTACTACAGCATTATGTAGAGGTGGAATAGACTTGGCTAAAGGTTAATGCACTGGTTTCTGTCTTTAAAATATGTCACTTCATTAAATCTACAATCCAGGATTTATTTTTTATCAATAGATTGTTATTTTAACCCATTCTGACCGGGCACCCATTTTGGTGTCAGCATCATGTTATGCTTTAGCTATTTAAAAATAGCAGATCTACAAGCTCATATCGCGCCACCGAGTGGCGCGATACGAGCTTGTAGGTCTGCTATTTTTGAAAAATCGAAGAGCGACTGACATTTTTAGAATCTGATCTCAGGTCAGAATGGGTTCATCAGACCAGTGTGCGTCCGGCGGAAACCTCGTATGAATCTGATCTCAGGTCAGAATGGGTTAACCAACCTGTATGGTATGATCATACAATATATCTAGCACTTATGCATTGGTTTGAAGTTGATTTCCCTACACCTCCATTATTGAGACATTTTGACCCTGGTGTTGCGTAGGACACCTTTTAAGAAAAAAGTTATTTGAAGCAGATGGCTGTATATCGGCCATCTTGGCTGTAGTTCTGACATTGTTAACTCTCCCTCAGGAGAGGGAGTCAGTTTGGACATGAAAGCAATGGATTGTAGCTTAGACATTCATACCCACACCGGTTGATTACCCATCGTAACTGTCTGTCTGTGTCCCTTTGGTGCCCATATGGAAAAGTCCCTGTGCAGTGGTCAATGTCTGTGGAGAATGAAAACTCATCTGTGGAAAGTAGGTGTGGGGAATTCGACAGTTTGGGGGGAATTTGCCAAATCAAGCATCGGCTGGGGTTGCCATGGTAATCAATTGGCTCATTTTGGTCACGGCCAGAGCCTTTTCTGGCAATTCTGGACGACCTCCTATCCGACTGACTCAACGCCCGGCACTAGTGCACTCCCTCAGGTCTGTGTGACGCGTGTGCGACGCATGTGCCGATAGATGGATAGATACGTAGATTGCCTGCGTACATATACTACGTACATACACATACGTATGTAGGCCTATACGTACAGTACATACAGAGATTCTGTCTATTTATTGTAAGTTACTTCCCTGCCTTTATTAATAGTCCACAGTGTAGAGAGAGATAGGAAACAAGTCGAGAGAGTCAGGGAGTGACTCCCAGGAATCCACCCTGGGACAATATGGGACGTACTGTACTGTCAGGCTTCAGAGCCTATGTGGTCCAGACTTTAACCCATTCTGACCTGAGATCAGATTCATACGAGGTTTCCACCGGACACACACTGGTCTGATGAACCCATTCTGACCTGAGATCAGGTTCTAGAAATGTCAGTCGCTCTTCGATTTTTCAAAAATAGCAGACCTACAAGCTCGTATCGCGCCACTCGGTGGCGCGATATGAGCTTGTAGATCTGCTATTTTTAAATAGTTAAAGCATAACACGATGCTGACACCAAAATGGGTGCCCGGTCAGAATGGGTTAACCTTTTAACCCTAACTTGGCTATCGGCGCTCCCATGTTGTGCATTATTAAATGGTTTTGCAATAGACCGTAATGCCTCGCAACAGTTTTCGCCAAAAAAAGGTGAGACAAACTGAAAGGTAATAATCACCTAAAACACACATCCAACTTATTCTGTAGCATATTGTGTACATGTACAAGTAAGAACATACTGTATGACATGTGTCCCCAAAATAGCAGATGTACAAACAGCGTGTCACAAAGTGATATGCTGTGAGCTTGTATATCTGCTATTTTTGTATAGCCAATGCTATAAAATCTGAAACCGGTTTCGCAGATTTGTATCTATTTATATTGAGAAGGACTATGGCACTAAAACTTGTTGCAGAAGTGTTAACAATGGGGAGCCTCAAGACATTATGGCATCTATCTATAAATGCGCCAAATATTTATATTATATTATCCACGTAACTCGAGAACCGTCCGTCCCACCGACTTCCAATTCGACACACGCGTTCCACACCACAGCCTCTGCCCAGGCTCTGGACAGAGGCGACCTCGCCCTTAACCCATTCTGACCTGAGATCAGATTCATATGGAGGTTTCCACTGGACACACACTGGTCTCATTATAACCCATTCTGACCTGAGATCAGATTAAAAAAAAATGTCAGTCGTTCTTCGATTTTTCAAAAATAGCAGACCTACAAGCTCGTATCGCGCCACTCGGTGGCGCGCTATGAGCTTGTAGATCTGCTATTTTTAAATAGCTAAAGCATAACACGAGGCCAACACCAAAATGGGTGCCCGGTCAGCCAATTGATTCACACCTGATCACCCCCCAACGGGCACTGTTCTAGTACATTATGTAAAGAAACACAAACTGGTGTGTGCATTTAGTTGCGAGCAAATTCCATTTTTCTGTTCTCATTAGCAGTGTCATGTACTCCCACAGGACACGTCTCGGCCCATCAGAGTGCTGTATAATTGCCCTGTTATGTTTCGGTGCCATGGCATAAACATATTTATTGCACTGTTCAAGTACAGTACATAATGACTGTGTAGGTGATTTCTTAACCCATTCTGACCTGAGATCAGATTCATACGAGGTTTCCGCCGGACACACACTGGTCTGATGAACCCATTCTGACCTGAGATCAGATTCTAGAAATGTCAGTCGTTCTTCGATTTTTTTCAAAAATAGCAGACCTACAAGCTCGTATCGCGCCACTCGGTGGCGCGATATGAGCTTGTAGATCTGCTATTTTTAAATAGCTAAAGCATAACATGATGCCGACACCAAAATGGGTGCCCGTTCAGAATGGGTTAAACGAGGTGGTGCTTTTAAGCATAGCACCGGCCATGTGCTTTAAAAGCAATCCCATGGTGTGTCGCAACAGCACAGAGATGAATTAGCATACAAGCCGACCGTTCTTTTGAGTGGTGTGGACATAACTGCTCCATTAGGCATACAGTGCATTGAGTACAAAATTACAAACTGGATGAACCTGGAAAGAATGTATTTATTTTGTCCTTGGGGGAATCTAAAAGACACTTTCAATGTTCATTGGCAGGGTAAACCAGTTAAAGTATGAAGCAATAACGTGAGTCTACAATTGACATTTTCTGTGATTCTAGACTACATCTTGTTTTTTGTTTTTTTATCACCAACATCGATAGCAAAGCATGTGTCCATTGTCACAGCTTGTCTGTTCCACCTTGAATAATCCATCATCTCTTGCTATTGAGCTCTGAAATATGACAGGATGAAGGGTGAGCTGTGGTGTTCTATGGGGACCACAATTAGCCCATTCTGACCTGAGATCAGATTCATAACGAGGTTTCCACTGGACACACACTGGTCTGATGAACCCATTCTGACCTGAGATCAGATTCTAAAAATGTCAGTCGTTCTTCGATTTAAAAAAAAATAGCAGACCTACAAGCTCGTATCGCGCCACTCGGTGGCGCGATATGAGCTTGTAGATCTGCTATTTTTCAATCGATAAAGCATAACATGATGCTAATACCAAAATGGGTGCCCGTTCAGAATGGGTTAGATTCCCGCACTTATATCAACTTTCCCCACTGCTTTGGGATTCGGAGAGAGACAGAAGGAGAGAAATAAGAGGAGGGTTATACTGAACCTCCTGAAGCATCTGTTCATCTGACAACTCTGAACATTCCCTTCTTTCCCAGGTAGAAGGAAAACCTACGGCAGTCAGGTTGTTGCCATCTGAAATGTAGCCTACTCACACGAACACTATAGCTTTTACAATGTATAACCTTTGTATTTATGGCCGAGCAAACGCTCTTTTCGGCTAAAATTTAAATAAATACATTTGCGTCATAACTGCTCGTTATGTTGCAAATTGTAATATATTACAAGCTCCGCGGTTATTTGATTAGTTCTTCTCACAGTGATGAGTATCAAATGGCATAATACTGTACAGAGAGACAGACGGTTATGCATAATTATGTGATGTCACAGTGGTCATGTTGTGCTAGATGAGCACATGCATTGACAAGTGGTGCTAAGCACAACAACCCTTTAGCCCAAGAGGGTCATTGCTTGCCTTTCCTTATGGTTTTATGTAATTCTGATGCAACTGTTTTCCTGTAGAGTTGATGACAGACAGACAGACAGACAGACAGACAGACAGACAGACAGGATTATAGCTCTGAATGAGAAAGAAGAACATGTAATCCTTAGTTTGAAGTCAATTGGACTCTGACAAAGTTATGGCTGAAAAGATACCTTGTATCAGGTAATCTAGGAACCACCTTACTTGAACCAAAATAAAGCCGGCAAAATAAAATGACCTGTTATTGTCCTTCTGCCAGGACCAGCAGGTCATTAGACACATGTTTAATTTGAGGAACTAAGAATGACCTTTATACACAAGAAAATACACTTTCATTCTTTCAAAGTAATGTTTTCGAAAACTGGTGGCTCAGCCAGTTAGTTTACAGTTCGAATCTGACCCCTGACTTGTCTGCACATCCTCTCTCTGCCCTTTCCTGTCCCTTTTAATTATTATTATTTGAATTATCAACATTTATTTTGTTGACATTTAATCACCTAAATATAAGGATTAATTCAGTGCATGTCTCATCATGTAGCATTGTTGACCATTGAAGGAAAGGATTCCATGCAGTGTATGATTTTAAGTGTAGCAATTGTAATCATATACATGGCCTATTTTATACTTCTGGAACTGAAATTGATTCACTGTAAAAACATTAACTCTCTCTCTCTCTTGAGAAAACAACTAATCGTGTCTTTCTCCTTTGTCTTCTAGGTTAAATTTGGAGAACCGATTGATCGTGATTCTCAGGAGCTCTTTGGTTTGGTCTGTCAGTTTATCCATGACTTTCGGAGGACCCGTGCTGAAGTCATGTGAATTACAGTATACTGTATATACCGGTTTGAACCCTTGAGACATTGCTGCTGTGAGCTTAACCCATTCTGAACGGGCACCCATTTTGGTGTCAGCATCATGTTATGCTTTAGCTATTTAAAAATAGCAGATCTACAAGCTCATATCGCGCCACCGAGTGGCGCGATACGAGCTTGTAGGTCTGCTATTTTTGAAAAAAATCGAAGAACGACTGACATTTTTAGAATCTGATCTCAGGTCAGAATGGGTTCATCAGACCAGTGTGTGTCCGGCGGAAACCTCGTATGAATCTGATCTCAGGTCAGAATGGGTTAATCAAACCTAACGGAGCACAAGAGTTGCAGGATGCTCAGTTTACATACTATATGTATGTTGTTACTATAAAATACCTTAGAGTAATGTATACTCTATACTCTATCTATAAAAACGGTGGTATTCCTTTATGTGCTGTGAAGGTCTGGGTGAAGGTAGAGGTTTCATTCCAATGAAACCCCCCATTCTTAGCATTCAGCTTCCACGTTTGTTTGTAGTAACACTGCCACTGAGGCACTCGGAGAGGATATATTGCATCTGAAAGCTGCAATCTCATGAATACAGACTATACAGTGCATTCGTATTGGGTTAGTTTGTGTCACAGGTTGTTTTTTTTGTTTTATCCAGAAGGCTGGATCAATATTTATTCAGCATTGTTTTTTTAAACGGCTCAATAAGAGCACATTGAGAGATTTTGAACCGGCTTGGTTTTATGAAAGATTCACATATACTGCGATGTGTGCTGCAATTACCCATCCACTGGAAGGACAGCAAAGCAGCAAAAGAACACTCCACAGATGCCAACTGAAGTGGGTTCATTTTGAGTCCATGTTTTCTTTGCGTTATATAGACACCCAATTGTGCCATTGTTGGGAACATTTTCTATTTCAGAGCTCCTTGAAGAGCTTGACCCACAACGTTCTCATGCTGTGGCATTGCAGCCATACTGTATAAATACAAACACAAACGCATGCAAACCTTGATAGGTTTGCTGAGGTACTCCTAGTTCCGATACAAAGGGCTTTAAATGTACCTTGTTTCTGGTGTATGCTAAAGGGGTTTTGTGGTCCCATTTTGGGCGGGAACCCCTTTTGGTTATGTTATGCAGGCTTTAGCTATTGAAAAGTAGCAGATCTACAAGCTCATAGCGCGCCACCGAGTGGCGCGCTACGAGCTTGTAGGTCTGCTATTTATTTTTAATCGAAGAACCACTGACATAGAAACATAGCTTTTTCAGAAAACTGTCAGGATGTAGAAGACATTTTTAGAATCTGATCTCATGTCAAAATGGGTTAAGATAGATATTATTCTGATGTTTTATTCCGATTGGAATGCAAAACAACAATAATAGTAATCATCGTAAATAACATATGTACAGGCTACAGCATAGTATAGTATTTATGTATAGTTTATATGTACAGTTTCATTATATCGATATTCCACTGTTACGTTCTTAGCTTACGCATGTTTCATGATAAATGCTTTTTATATGTGATGTATTCCCATGCTTTTTTGTTCCTGCTTAATGTAAATCGCTCTGGATTAAGAGCGTCTGCTAAATGGCTAAATTGTAAATGGTAAATTCCCATCAGCAGCCTATTTTACTTGGTTTTACCTAACAGTTTGCATGTGTTGTTAAGCCAGTGTCTTTGGAAAACCTCAGCAGGGTGGTGGTAGCCTGAAATCTACAGATAACAATTGTTTAACCCATTCTGACCTGAGATCAGATTCATACGAGGTTTTCCACTGGACACACACTGGTCTGATGAACCCATTCTGACCTGAGATCAGATTAAAAAAATGTCAGTCGTTCTTCGATTTTTCAAAAATGGCAGACCTACAAGCTCGTATCGCGCCACTCGGTGGCGCGATATGAGCTTGTAGATCTGCTATTTTTAAATAGCTAAAGCATAACATGATGCTGACACCAAAATGGGTGCCCGGTCAGAATGGGTTTTAATAAAGTTAATTGGTTTGCTGGACTGAAAGATAGACTCTTTCACAACCTCTAACTGCCGTTAGTGGTGGAAAGTAACAAGACGTGAATACATTTACTTAAGTGCTGTAATTAAGTACAATTCTAAGATACTTGAGTTGACTAATATTTCAATTCTGTGATACTCTGAGGTACTTTTTACTTTAATGATCCAAGAGCTTTAGTTACTTTGTTACTGTTCAATTGTTTTGAACATTTTCACCTAGTAATACCTCAAATAGGGATGCCAGGTTGAAATGACATGCAAGCAGTCACCGTTTGGTTGTTTTGTTATCTCTTGAATCTAAAAAAAATAAAAAATAAACTTACTTACTGTATAATTGCAATGATGTATTGTTTCTTGATATACAGTAGCTACTAGCTATAGTAACCCAGATGATGTTGCTCTGGTGCACATGGACCATGACATAATCAATGTGAGGCAAGTACACAAAGGTTATTGTCTCCACCAGGCCGAAGGCATGGGGGGAGAGTATGTTTTGCACTCCGTCCGTCCGTCCGTCCGTCCGTGTGTCCGTCCGTCCGTGTGTGTGTCCGTGAGCAGCTAATCTCCGGCACCGTTAACCCGGTCGATGCCAAATTTTGCACACACACTCCCTGGATGCCAACGATGAACCTCTGCCCCAACATTTCCAGAACGGCCTGTTATAGCGCCACCAGGAGGCCGCTTTGTGCAAAACAAGTTTTTGCACAGTACACCTACAGATTTTGTCCAAACATCGCGCAAATTGGTACACAGTCTCTCTAGAGCCATTCAACGAAACGGGTCTTTCAGATTTCTCAGACTCCATCCTGATTGGTTAAGATTGGCTTCCAAAGTTCACAGGAGTGCTCAGTTTCAAACAAAATGCTGCAAATCATGAACACATCGCGTGATTTCCGTGAAATTGTGCACGCACATTCCCACTAGGCCGAGGAAGAAATGCCACATCAACAATTTCAACTCAGCCTCAAGGTGGCGCTATAACTGGCCGAAAAGTGTTTTTTACCTCTAACTGCACGGATCTGTGGATAATTTACTTTTGTTGCCCTTTTATCCAACCACCAGATGAAGGCAAGCTGCAATGTCCTACATTCCTATCCTGGTGGAGACCTGTGCCCAGAAGGGCACTTTTTCTAGTTGCATATACAATGGGGAGAGAGATGGGGGGGGGGGGGGGGGGGGAAGACACGTGGCAAAGGCCGTCGGGATCGGGAGTCGAACCTGCGGCAGAAGCGGCACACCGTCAGGCTGGCTCAGCAGCCTATAGGTGCCCAGACGGTTGAGCTAAGCACAACATTGTGCTCTTTTAACCGCATGTGTGGACTCCCCTTTTGTTATGTACTACACTACATGATAGTAGTCTTCGGACTCGAATGGAAACCTTGTGTTGAGAGACTGCACACTAGAACACAGCACCAACACACCTTTGCCTTAACCCATTCTGACCTGAGATCAGATTCATACGAGGTTTCCACCGGACACACACTGGTCTGATGAACCCATTCTGACCTGAGATCAGATTCTAAAAAATGTCAGTCGCTCTACGATTTTTCAAAAATAGCAGACCTACAAGCTCGTATCGCGCCACTCGGTGGCGCGATATGAGCTTGTAGATCTGCTATTTTTAAATAGCTAAAGCATAACATGATGCTGACACCAAAATGGGTGCCCGTTCAGAATGGGTTAACCTGCAGTTGTCTCCTAGTGTTGAGGGATGTTAGCCCTCAAAATGTTAAAGTAGGCCTATACTCCAGTTATAGGAGGCCTGGGATTCGAGCATGGAAACTAAGCTGAGAGACAGAGCATTTGACCGGCACTGACTGAACCACATCACCTTCGCATTCAACAAAATGTCACCTAGTACTTTTTTAAGTGTTTTTTGTTTTATGTTTTTCCTCCAATGGACACAATGGGCCATGTTGTGGGAGGCCAACGCATACTCGCACTCAAGAGGGCAAAACGGGTGACTGCTTGCACGTGCTTGGCACAGATTTGGGGAAGCTACAGTAGCACTCTCACTGCACTTAGACTCCTACATGTTGGTTGCGGTAAGGAGTGGAACTCGGAGCGATAGCGTGTTCCTCCCCATGTGCATTATGCCCTCCTGGTGAAATTCCTCACGAGAAGTGGTGATGTGTATGAGAGGAGACATGTTGTCTCCCCAGAAGAAACAGGGGTTGGCAGCCAGTGATAGCGACTAGAAACATGGAGGGAATTGGCAATGTGTAACATTTGAGTAAAATAAATAACCTATCCTTTACAATGTATACTTATAATCAGAGATATAACTTGTTGTGAAGTGCTGAGATTGTACTGTAAATGTTTCTGTCATGGTCTGCATACCATGTCTCCCTGTCAGCCACTCCCACTCTCCATTCCTACCCTCAGTCATTGTCACACACCTGTTCCCACAATACACACCTGTGAACACTTCCACAATCAACCTGCTCACTATAAGACTGGACTCAAACCACACTCACACTGTCGGAACATAATCCATTGTCTGGTGTTCCATGTTGGTGTTTTCCTGTACCTGGATTTTCCTTGTTCTCGTAAGGTTTTTCACTTCCTGTGTTTTGTGCCTTTGGCTAGTTTGACCTTGTTGGATTTCCTAGTTTCCCCGTTTTTGAACAGTTTGGCTCTCCTGAGTTACTGCTGCATTTTGCATTTTTACTTTGCTGTAAACTAAGCTGCCTTCTGCTTAAATAAACTGTTTTTGAAACTACTCTGCCTCTGCATTTGGGTTCAGTCATTCTGCCACCGTGACAGTTTCCTGGCTTCTTGTCAAAATGTCCTTGAAACAGCTTGGGTCAATACAGAGAACAAACGGACAGAACACCATGTAGTTATCAGACAAAACTGCTTTTCAATTCCTCCTCACCAGACGTCATCGCCGTACTGGCTTGTGTAATCTTTGTCAAAAAACATTTACAGGCCTGTAACTCAAGAGTCAGAATGCACAAATGGATGGGGTCAATTTGGTTCCATTTGTACAGTGTGTTGAGTTATGGGGGTTCTTGAAAATAAAATGTTATAGAAAATCAAATCAAAATCAATCAAAATCTAAAATTTGCCACGGAGAAGGTCTTGCCACAGACACATGTTGCAAGACACATGTGTGTACACAATACACATCGATGACCCCCTATACTCCTCACAGTATAGGCTACTACTGTAAATAACCTACAACGGAGTGTAATATTTCTTTCAATCGTTTAAAGAATTCATATACGTTAGGATATATATTCAGCTTAGACTGAATTGTCTGTTAGATTTACATCTCCATCTGGAGGGATGGTATATTATAGCCTACAGTTCAGATGGCCATTATAATTTGGACCTATGAGTGTGAATTACGACATATTGTCATTGCATATAACCTCAGTTATAACCACACTGGGAATTTATAAAGAGCTGCAATCAAACATAGAAACATTCCAGCGTTCTATATTGAGTGTCCAGCATCACTGAGACCGGGCCCAAGGTCACACTGGATGGTGAGGCTTCGTACGCACATATAAAGAACAACTGTGCTGTGCTCTGCCTGTGTTTCATGGCCGCCCCAATGCTTTTCCAATGGAAGTCACGTGGTTTGACCAAACACTTGTTAGATTGCCCCCCTCCCCCCATCACACACAACTGTTTGGTCAAACCACGCGACTTCCATTGGAAAAGCATTGAGGCGGCCATGAAACACGGACAGCACAGAGCATGTTCGTCTGATATGTGTGTACGAAGCCTGAGAACTTAAAGGACCACTTCACCACTTTTCAACCTATCTTTATATAATAGGTCCTCACTAATAATCATGAAAAAATTGTGCAATTTTTTTCTACTCTGTCTGTGTCTCATAGGAGGGCTGTGGACAGTTCAGAAACGGTCTTCCAGTGACATCATCGATGGGGAATACAAGCTAATAGAAACTGCAGGCTTTCTAGTCCTGAAAAGTTGCAATGCGAAAATGGAAGCCATCGTTCTCATGATAATGAACATCTAAATATATTTGTAAAGAAGTCTTGTTTAAAAAAAAATCTGCCTAATGATGATGTCACTGGAAGACGGTTTCTAAACTGCCCACAGCCGTCCTATATGAGACACAGACTGAGTAGAAAAAGATCATGCCATTTTTTCATGATTATTAGTGAGGACCTATTATACGAAGATAGGTTGAAAAGTGGTGACGTGGTCCTTTAAGGCTCCCTGTGTTTGAACATTGTGAGTTCTGCTCTCCTGGGTGCATGCTTAACTTGTGAACTGACTCAACACCAACCCATGACAATGGAGGAATCGTCATCGTCATCATTGAAAAAATGCAAACATGTCAGAGCTTGACCTGCATGAATTGTAACATAATCTTTAAGCTCTGCCTTCTGCAGTAAAATACTCCCTCCCTGCATGAAAGGCAGCACTTATATTGAGAAAGATTCTGCTTAGCAAATAAGAGAACTGAGAACAAGAAAGAATGGTTTGCCATTCATCCAATAAAAACAAAGCAAATATTGACTAGATAATTCTAAGTTGTATAGGATGGAATCGTAGACCTTATTGGTTCCACGAGGGGAATTCAGTATGGCCATTATAGCAGGCACAAAAACACAAAACAGCAAACACTGCAGATAGGGGGGAAAAGTAGAGAAAATGAATGTATATAGGCCTATATCTTATGGTATAAGTGAAATTAAGTGGATGGGATCTTTTATTAAGAACGAATTGAAGATAGTACTAGTAGCCATGGTGTCTATATATTGTTATAGGCTATACGTAGAGCCTACATGCGTAAAGTTGTAGATGTCTGCGCGCACTGCGCACCACAGCACCATGGGGAGGCTCAGGCAGCCTCAACCATCCGTCAAACACGTTCTTTCGACTGGAGAGGGCGATGTCCAAACAAAAGCTAACCGCATTGCCTGAACAATAACAATATGAAAATGATACGCATATACAAATTTCGATTATTATCATCTTCGCCAATTTCCCTGCGTTTGAAGATTTAAGACATTGAAACGGATGTCTCGATGTAATCTCTCGCTCCGATATGGCACGTTGCTGGATCCAATAAGAGAATTCCACAGCGTCAGACGCGTCTGCGGTGAAAGATCGGTGCAGGGCTCGCATACTTTGCAGACGGTATCTTTATGATCTTTCGGCTGTTTGAGAGAGCCATGGTGAACTCCCTCATATTGATGCTCAGTTGGACTGTGATCGGCGAGGTTGTGAGAGCACAGAATGACACGGAGCCTATCGTTCTGGAGGGTAAATGTCTTGTGGTTTGCGACTCCAACCCGACCACAGATTGGAAGAGCTCGTCCTCTCCGCTCGGCATCTCGGTGCGCGCTGCCAACTCCAAGGTGGCTTTCTCTGCTGTCAGAAGCAACAACCATGAACCATCGGAGATGAGCAACAAAACAAGGATTATTTACTTCGACCAAGTAAGATCATTTAAAAAAAAAAAGTTATACGTGTGAGAACAACAATGTTTAACGTAGGACAACATTGGAGGAAATGTCCACGTTCAAGACTAATATATTGAACACGATTTGGAAATGAAGTTGTATCTATTTCACCATTCTATACTAACTTTTACCTATTTGTGGTTCATCTTCCAATTGTGATAGGCGGTATATATAGGCCTTTTCAACGTATAGGATCCGTCTCCATCAGAGAGTTATGAATTGTGCTACAGCTAATGCAGAAAGCAATTAATAACAAGATTCAGTAGTGGCTATTTGTCTATCTCTGAAGAAGAAGACGTGCAGCACACGAAGCCTTGCACTCACACACTCATCTTATATAGCCTACATTTATTTTGCATGGATACGCACACTTAGCGCGCGTACTCACGCACGCACGCGCACACACAAACACGCGCGCACGCGCGCGCGCACACACACACACACACACACACACACACACACAGTGACACGCACACACACTGACACTGTCACACACACAGGCAGGCAGGCACTACACAATATAATATCAGACATGGAGAGTTAAAGGGATTTAAAAATACAACAATGAAAACTATAGCATTTGCTATATTATCTGTTATCTCCATCAAGCACACAACTGTATACTTCACTAGACTGAATGTTAATTTCTACATCACTTCTGCAGTGGACAGGTTAGACAAGCTTTAATGATGTGTGAGACTGGCATATTAATGTGGCTCACATAATCAACAGTGTGTGCTGCATCAATAACCAGCAGATTCAAAGCAGGCTATACTGTCAGTATACAGTCAGTACAGTCAAAAGAGCTGCCAGCATTCTCCCTCATTAGAACATGTCATCTGTCTATCTACAACATATTGTGCCACAAATTGAATTATTTTAATTTAAAAACAAAATGATGTGTGTGTGTGTGTGTGTGTGTGTGTGTGTGTGTGTGTGTGTGTGTGTGTGTGCGCGCGCGCGTGCGCGCGTGCGTGCGTGTTCACTGAGACTAATACATGTAGTAAACAACTGCCAGAAAAGTGAAATTGAATAAATTACAAATATAGAAAAGATAAAAATGATGAATGAAAACAAATGGACATATTGGCTTTAAGATTGGCACTAGAGGTATAAGACCATCATGGGTCTCCAAAATCAGTGGGGCTGTTCATCCTGCAACATGACTGTTATAGATTATGAGATATGTTGTGTTCTCATTCTAAAATAAGTGCCACGTGCGACAGGCTGTGAGCTTGTAGGTGGACTATCTTTGGTGAAGAGATTTGGTGTAGAACAAAAAAAGTACAGAGCCAACTCAGGCCCAGTTTACTAAGTGTATAGACTAGGGTTTAAGTGGTGAAAAGGACTGCCCTTCGGCCCCTTCCGCATGGGAGTGAGTGGGACTGCATGGGGACTGCACAAAGACACAGTCATGAACCCTATTGTCTCTATAATTGGGGCAATCGTTTACAGAAGATAGCAGATCTACAAGCTCACAACACATCGTGTTGCGACAGGTTGTGCAGCTTGTACATTGGCTATATAATTTTCTCTTTCTGTCCTATAGGTGCTGGTGAATATAGGAAACTACTTCACATTTGAATCAGTGTTTTTGTCACCCAGAAAAGGAGTCTACAGTTTTAACTTTCACGTTATCAAAGTGTATCAGAGCCAAACTATACAGGTATGCTCTTTGTCTATTTCAATGTGTATGCAAACACACATGCACGCACACGCACGCACACGCATGCACATGCAGACGCACACGCACACACACACAGCCAGGGACCCAGGCACGGACACACATAGCTGTCTTCAGCACCCTGGATAGCTCAGGGTGTGTTCAGCACCTTGGATAGCTCAGGGTGTGTTCAGCACCCTGGATAGCTCATGTCAGGGTGTGTTCAGCACCCTGGATAGCTCAGGGTGTGTTCAGCACCCTGGATAGCTCAGGGTGTGTTCAGCACCTTGGATAGCTCAGGGTGTGTTCAGCACCCTGGATAGCTCATGTCAGGGTGTGTTCAGCACCCTGGATAGCTCATGTCAGGGTGTGTTCAGCACCCTGGATAGCTCATGTCAGGGTGTGTTCAGCACCCTGGATAGCTCATGTCAGGGTGTGTTCAGCACCCTGGATAGCTCATGTCAGGGTGTGTTCAGCACCCTGGATAGCTCATGTCAGGGTGTGTTCAGCACCCTGGATAGCTCATGTCAGGGTGTGTTCAGCACCCTGGATAGCTCATGTCAGGGTGTGTTCAGCACCCTGGATAGCTCATGTCAGGGTGTGTTCAGCACCCTGGATAGCTCATGTCAGGGTGTGTTCAGCACCCTGGATAGCTCATGTCAGGGTGTGTTCAGCACCCTGGATAGCTCATGTCAGGGTGTGTTCAGCACCCTGGATAGCGCATGTCAGGGTGTGTTCAGCACCCTGGATAGCTCATGTCAGGGTGTGTTCAGCACCCTGGATAGCTCATGTCAGGGTGTGTTCAGCACCCTGGATAGCTCATGTCAGGGTGTGTTCAGCACCCTGGATAGCTCATGTCAGGGTGTGTTCAGCACCCTGGATAGCTCATGTCAGGGTGTGTTCAGCACCCTGGATAGCTCATGTCAGGGTGTCTACAGGTATTATAGACAAATCCACGCAGGCTGCCCTGGGCGCAATCATAGCTAGCGTTGATTGCATACAGCTGGCCTACAGGGCACCCCACCGCGGATTAAGGCTCTGTTCCATTCTGGTCAAACAGAGTCAGGGTGCTGCTATTGTGCATGTTGGCTCACTGGAAACACTCTGCTACACCAGTGGGTCTCCAAGTCCAAATGGCCCTGTATGGTGTAACTCCGAGAGTGTACACATTTCAAATGGAACCAAATGGACCCGTACACTCTCAGGGTCCTTGGAATTAAAATGTTTGACAACGACTGTGCTACACTAAATGTAATCTCTCGACAGGCAATGACAAGAGGGTGGTGTTTTTCCTTAATTTGACGATTGGGTTCTCCTCAGATTGCACTAAATGTAATAGAACCTTAATAAGTAAAATTGGTAAGACCATGTGAAGGAAGTAGGGAAGGGCCAAACTTCTTTCTATGCTGTGCATAGAACCTATTACAGACAGTGATGTTTGGCCCCAACCTATACGTGAAGGCCCCCCAACCCGCTACTATACCCCTCCAAGCCCCATATCCCCAACCGCCACTCCATACCCATATCAAAAAATCTGAAAAGTCTGAAAGGAGGCAAGATGTGGAATCTGAAGCAGCTCAGTTTCCACTACAGCCTGTGAATGAGGGTGTGTGCTCTCTGTAGCTTCCTGTAGATGGCGCATGTATACAGTAGAGCAGGCCGCCTACTGGCCAAAGTCGGCGGAACATCTCACTTTTAATTAAAAAAAAACAATTTAAAAAAGTTATGATACTTTAAAGCAGTGGTATAAACCAGCCCTTTTAAGTTTATTCCAATGTTTAAGCCGAGATCTAAAAAAACAAACAAACACCGTAATATGTATAATATAGCATAAATGAAAGACATCATAATTGCTATTACAGATTATAGTACATTTACTAGACTATAGTACATTTACTCAAGTACTGCACTTAAGTACAATTTTGAGGTATTTGTACTTTGAGTATTTCCAATTTCCAATACTTTTACTTCTACTCCATACATCTCGGATGTATGGAGTATAGTGCTTTTACTTTGGGTACTTTAAGTACATTTTGATGCCAATATCTTTGTACTTTTTACACAACTGAATTCTGAATTCCGGACTTTTACTTGTAACAGAGTATTTCTACATTGCAGTATTGATACTTTTACTAAACATTTGAGTACTTTTTCCACCACTGCTCAAGGTCAATGGCTGTCTCTGTTGAATTGTCCCTGCAGGTGAACCTGATGTTGAACGGGAAGCCGGTCATCTCTGCCTTCGCGGGGGACAAAGACGTCACTCGCGAGGCTGCCACCAATGGAGTACTACTCTTTCTAGAGAAAGACGACAAAGTCTACCTCAAACTGGAGAAAGGGAACCTGGTTGGTGGATGGCAATACTCAACCTTTTCCGGCTTTCTTGTTTTTCCTCTGTAAAAGACAGACGATGTGATGTGCTTAATGACCATGTGTTGCCGCTGTAATTTCAAAACATTGCTTGCCAAACAACATCTTGCCAAATGAGTGGGGTGGTATCATGTGTACAAACACAAGAAAACACACCTTGGAAATGGGTCACATTCTCCAGTGAGTCCCTTCTCAGATTAAATATAAAGAAGACTTTAAATATCGCCCTTGCAATTTCAGTGTCACTCCACCATCTCTGAAGAATATCCCAAAAGTATTTTCAAAATGCATTCTGGAAATATATTTGTGGTTTTTGTTTGTTCATTTTACTGAACAGTTGTGTTCTAGTCTAGTTGGCACATTGCATTGTCGTGCCACTTGAGTAACATTTCATCAACCAAATTTGCACAGGTGTGGAGATTGTCATTTCAGTAAATTATTCATTTCACTGTTGGTTTAAAGGGAACTGCTGCTCATTTTCAACATTAGGCTACGATGCCTTAAGACCTGTAGCTGTAGGGTGGAAAGGCGTTGCCTACTGTAGGAGCCATATCATTTGATTTAATATTTTTGTACTAAATGTCGCCCCCACTGGTCGCCTTGGACAATAAGACCATAGCTCCCTTTAATTAGGCCACAGCTGTGTGTGTGTGTGTGTGTGTGTGTGTGTGTGTGTGTGTGTGTGTGTGTCAAAACGCCAGTAGAGAAACAGGCAAACTCACAGCCAGATTGAATGAAAGAAAGAAACTTTGTTGAAATATTTGTTTGAACCTGGAACCTGCGCTTGTTTGTTTTGAAATATGTATTAATTGTCTGGAGCCTGTTTTTGTTTTGTTTGCCCCCATTTTCTTTTTAAACTTTGACTCGTTAATATACTCACAACCCTGCCTGCCGCCCTCAACCGGGTTTCAATTCATCAAGAGTCATCAATCAACATCAACAAACAGTGAGTAAAACAAGACAGCCAAACTGCCCAAGTCAAGTCAAGTGTGAGCGAGCATGCTGATTTGCTGTGTTTCTCATTCTCAACCATTTTTGGGCTAGTAGTGGCAGTGCCCCGCTCCCCACCCCCTAGCAAAATGTAATTGTATAGCTTTGTGTATTGTTGCGTAAATAGGAAAAACAGCGCCCTCTGCTGTTTGTTTCCTTGAATTTGCCATGTTTTCATTCCCACTATCAACAATGTATACACAATTCTGAATGGCCCTGCTGACAGATTCAGTAGCATAGCTCGGAATCTGTTCTTGAGAGATTACATGGTCAGTATCATCATTGTCAGTATCATGGTCATGCAGTAACATGGTCAGTGTCACTATCATGCCAGTATCATAGTCGGTAATCAGTATCATGCCAGTATCATAGTCAGTATCATGACAGTATCATGGTCAGTAGCATCACTATCATGTATGTGAGTATCAAACATAAATGTACACAACACTGGTGATCAAAAAAGTATATGAAGCTATCTATGAAACCATGAAAAGGTTTAATCTGCAACACAATTTTGTGTAATAGGCTATGTATTATACAACAGGTCAATTTGAGGAAGCTTTAACCACGATATTGGAACACCTATTCAGTGATTATCTTAGTTTTAAGGTTAACTGCGCTGTATCCGCAGGCGTGCATTAATGACGATGAAGAACACCCTCTCGTCTTGTGTAATATTGCTTAAGTAGGGGTCCTGCTTCATCTCTCTCTCTCTCAGCTACTGAAAAACATTGATGACTCCTGGTCCGGTATGAAAATGTTCAGCATTCCCCTTTCACACAATGCTAACCATGTGTTTCTATGAAACCTGGCTTAGTTCTTAAAGCAGAAGACGAACCGCATAGTAACATGTTGTTGCATCAGCCAAGGTTTTAAGTTCACCATTGACTGATCAAGAGTAGGCTAGTACTTATTTGAGTTCTATATTGTGGTTAGTTATGTGCTATCAAAACGTAGTGGCCGTAAAATGTATATGGACTGGGTATGAGAGTGTTACATTATAGCACTGAGAAAACTGTTGCGCCTTTCTTCGTCCTTTTTTTTCAAACTTGACTACGGTAGCGGTGGTCTAAAAAATATAAGGGAAACTTTGACAGGAAAAGACTCGCTCACCGTATAGAAGAAGAAGTAAAACTCCTTAGACTGAGACTGATATTTTATTATTGTATTTTATCATGCTCTTTATGGTGCTCTGTGCTCATGGTGCAATTACAAAGCAACCAATTGCACCATGAGCACAGCTAGAGCACCATAAGAGCATGATAAAATAAAAAATATATATTTTTTCCTAAGTCTCAGTCTAAGGAGTTTTACTTCTTTTTCTATGCGGTGAGCGAGTCTTTTCCTGTCAAAGTGTTACATTATAAACATGTTTATATTAGGCCATTCTTTATCAGTGAATGAAAACTGTGGCCATTTGGCAAGCTCAGTTTAGTTCATTGTGCATAACTGCAGCACATACAGTACTTACTGACTGCCATGTCCCTCTGAGGTCATTCACTGGCCTTTTACTGCAGCCGATGTTAAATTATGCAGGAATATAATATCTCACTGATACACTTCAGTAAGCTCATTCACAAACTGTAGCTTGGAAATTAATTGAGCCTAAAATAATGATGATATACAATACTACAAAACTCCTGGATATGTTAAAACATTTGAATCGATGATCTCATTTGGCATTTTCTGTAGATTAATGTTCATGTTACTTTGTTTGCTGAATGTTTTGGCAGTGAATGTTCAATTCTCCATGGTCTTCAAAAAGCACATGTGATTCCTTGGCTATAATCTTTTGTTTATAACTACAGATGGTCACGTTTTGTTTGCGACCACAGGTCACATTTACTATGTAATCGTCACTGCAGTCAGTTGTTTGGTTGTTTGGTTGGTCACCCCAACTTTGGCTTCTGTGGAAAGTACAAAATGTGCAAAGAATTATGTTTACCCCCTTTTTCTCCCCAATTTAGTCATTATGCCGCTATTAATCCCTCACCACACACATTTCTGTGTTGTCACTGCTGTTGTATCCTATACGCACCGGCCAGTGAGGAGAGCAGTCGCAGAGCGGCACGAAGTGACGTGCTGTGAGTTTGTAGATCTGCTATTTTTTAATAGCCAACGCAATTTGAGATGCACAATATTAACATTTTGAGCGATATCGATATCCGATAATATGCAGGGTCAAATCATCCGATACCGATTTATTACATTAGTATATATTATATTTATATTGAGCTCATTGCTGATTTTTTTTGTTTTCATTTTCAAAGCCATTAACGGTGAATCACTGAAAAATCGGTTCGATACCGTTTTTTTTTAAAATATTGGCCAATAACGATATGCTTTCAATTACATTGTGCATCACTAGCGAAAATCTAAAATGACAGTTGATGCTTTTCCGTTTTTAATGTGTATGGCATATGAATAACTACTATCAAGAAAACTGAAACGCAATGGCAAGTATTTTGTGAAAGCCAGCTAATCACATAGGGATTAGTCAATGTGTCAATGTGATTGAGTCAATGGGGCATGTGTTTTAATTGTTAATTAATCTGGCTTGACTTTAGGTTGAGTAAATCAAATGCACTAGGATAAGTAAGATGTCATATTTACAATTTTACGTTCTAATTTATTTCCAAATGTGAACATTGAGCTATAGTTGAAGTATGATCATTTGATTGTCATAAAATCATTCTTAACACTCGCTCACAACTCTGAGGGAAATTTGTGATTGAACAATTGTGTATTACAAATTATTAGTTAAACTTATCCATGATGATTTATCACCACTGTAAATACTTGAACTGTATAGTATACACATATTCATAAAAATGAATCTGTGTATACAACTACATAAATCAGGGGTGCCCACACTTTGACTTGAGAGCTACTTTCAAAATGACCAGCTCAACAAGATCTACCCACGCCAAATAAATATTATACCATTTCTGAATATAGTAAAAATGTACCTGAGGGGGCTTTGGAATAGCGGCACTGGTGTTACATAATTAATAAGACAAATGCACTTGAAATGGGGGATAGAGGGGGATAAATAAGTATTGCATTGTGTGGGTTTGAGCTGACAGGCCCTTTTTGATGTCAATCAATCAAGACACCTTAATTCAAATGGCAGATGCCAACATTTATTTTATTTGTATTTTTATTTAAATGAAATATTCTTTAGGGGCATGTCATGTGATCTACTGGTAATCTACCTTTTGGGCACCCCTGACATAAACATTTTTATTTAATTTTATGTAAAACAATATATCGAACCAATGTAACATCTGTTGCATTCTGCATCACATGAGCCAAAATGTATGAAGACATTCTGACATGTTGTGTTGCTTTCAAATAAAATGTGCTGCAAGCCTGCAAATGTGATGAAGTCTACTCTCTGGTGTTCAGTGATATCTCAGGAATGCAATAATGCGACAACAACAATGCGAATCTCTTCACTTTACACAGCATACTGTAAGACAGAAATGAAGGTACTCTTTGTTCAGTAATAACATTTCTCAGACTGTGAGTTCCTACTTTCCTTTGAGCTACAGTACATTATGGGAGGTACCGTCTGCTGTTCAGAATGTCAAGTTGCCTTTCTGTACTGAAATAATAATTTGGTATCACTCTTGCTCCCATCATTATTTGGCTGACTGTTGCACTATAATGGGCCTCTATTTGTGGTTAATGATAATGATGATGATAAAATATGTTTACATTGTTGCCAAATTTGCCAATAACAACTACCAATAATAGAAAAAGATCCATAGTGGGCTCTTTAAGGAACCTGATAAGGGGATACAAAGGAACGATCCCCCATGAGTCATTATGATTCAGTAAACTAAGGTAAAAAAATAAAAAAATATCCATACAGTCAGTGCTTGCTTCATAGTGTCTCATCGTATCATATCATAAAACCAATAATTATCAGTGCAATTCCACTGATAATTATTTGTTAAATAGACACGTTTATATTGTGTCCATTGTCATTAATGTGTAGCGTGATTAAATAATGATTACTTACTTGTCTTGGATGATCCATTCCTCACCACTGGTCTGATTTAAAGGCGACACTGGTGAGGTTGTTCACCGACTGAGGAATGAGGGGACATGTGGACAGACTTGAGTACAGCTGCATTTTGAATGTCCCACTCAAGCATTTTGATGCTATCCTGATTTCACTGTGCCCATGGCCATCTCTCTTATTGTACATTGTCCAGCTGTCGCCACTGGTACTGCAAAACATTGGACGCTTGCCTTAGTTGGTACACACACTACACAGCAGGACCTGCACGACTCAATCGTTTTGTAATTGCCCCACTTTAGCATGATGACTAATATTTATGTTCTGACCAGTGACCATCCAATGCAACCAGTAGTGTGGGCAACCGTGTGTTAGAGTGAGATTGGCTGAAACCTCACCACAACTCAAGGCAGCAAATCTAACGCTTAAGTATTGACTACATGTCATAGCCTGGAGGGACGATTGCTCTGCGATTGGCTATGGACGTTTTTATTTTGTCCAAACATTAAATAATAAATACCACAATTAAATAAATATTTATTATTACATTTTTGGATTTTCTTTATACATTTTTGTGGACACAGACAGACAATGGGTATTCTGACAATGGGTACAATGGGTATTGCATAACCTGGTGGGGCATATTCCAACTTACATTGTTCCCGACTTGCATCCGTCCCGAGACACCACCGGCCTATTATTTAGAAAAAAAACATTCGCTTTTTAATGCAGCACGAGTTGCGCGCTTGAGCATGTAAAGCAACATTGACTGAGCTGTGCATTCACGTGGTACACATACTCTTCAACTCACAACAAACACCACAACTTCAACTCAACTCACAACACTCACAGTCACAACACACACACGTCAAAGTTATAGTATATTGCCTATGAATATTATGATACCAGAATTTGTTTTGTTTTGTTTTTTCTTAATATGTTCTTTGGCTACACGTTTTTACATAAATATATGGTAAATATATATTTTTTACTATAATATACACATAGGCACGTGTCTCCAATAGCTATTAACTTGGCCATCTTGTATGACTGAGGAGAGCAGCAGTTCGATGAAGAAACTCAGTAGATAAGACAGCAGAATTCTTCAAGACAAGGTCCTGTGAATCAATTCAGGGTGAACGGTATAATGGTCAGAAAAAAAGGAACACTTTAGTCATGTATTGATCTGTCTCTGTCTGACGTCTGTCTCAGTCTGACAACATGAGGTGCTTTGGAATTCTTCTCCTGAATAGGAGAAAAATAATGTTTTTCTGCGTCAGCCGTCAGGCATATACAGCAGCCCTTCTTCAAGGTTCAGTGAATCAGAATCAGTGCCCTACAGAGTTGTTGTTGGCAATGGTAGTGAGTTCATTTCTCTTTGTTGTTTTTCAAAAGGCTTTGTGCCCCTACTTACACAAGATAGACAGAAACGTTGGATGTACAGAACCATAACGAGTGACTCTCTCTAGGTCGTCCTCAGACGAGCCCTCCATCGTCACTTCCAGTCATCCCGACTCTCCATACAGTACACATCTGGCCAGTTCGTTGGTGCTGCGCGCTCCTGTGTCGTTCTTGAGTACATCCACATATATGTTAATGTTGGACGCGTCCTTGTGACCGCTGCCCGTGTGTTCCCACAGCGCCTGTTTGCTGGCTTGGCACGCTCTTGGTGTCTTTGGCAGCTAGTGTCATGCTAGTCTCATTCTCCTGGCTGCTATTTTCTGGCTCACCCTTCCATTATACAGAGTCTTGTTGGTAACATGTGTACACCTTGCTGATGTTAAGTACTGCACGGAGCATTCTGGTGTATAGCACCACATATACAGTATATATTCACTCAAACATTACAGTTTTTCACGATTGTTAACACACAACAATCGACAATTTGCACAACCTTCACTTCATGTATCTAATCGCTCGACACAATTTGCACTACATCACACTCCCTTATCTGCATTAGACTCTGACTTTCCTTCTTTACACTCTGATGTCACTTACACATTACCTTGTTGTCCAAACACTACACAGTACACACAATGTTCAGTTCACATAAAATCTCAAAGCATCAACCTACAACACACAAATAGTCAAATCTCCAAATATTCAGATCTGGTGAGCAATTTGCAACATAAAAAGGGACTCGAGAGCCTCTGTTTTGTTGGGTGAACAATGGAGAACCTTGAAGAGATCGACAACCAGAGAAGGAGAGGGGTAAGAGTGAGAGGAGGAGGAGGAGTAGGTGGACAGTGGACAGACAGAAGGAGGAGGAGAGAGAGGAAGAGGAGAAAGAAGAAGTTTTAGTTTTATCTAATGAGATCCGGGCAACTGTGGTTGACCATGTGCTCAATCATGGTTTGACCATGAGCCAGAGGGTCCAACCCAATCTCAGCCACTACACCGTTGCTGGCATCAGAACCAAATTTTTTCTGTTCTATTCCTTCCACCTTATTCTCCTTTCCTGAATCCTATTGAGGGGTTCTTTTCAGCTTGGAGGTAGAAGGTATATGAACGGAAACCCACAGAGCCGGCTTTGAGCAGGCTGGTTTACAGTTAGAAATAATAATAATTCGGCTGCATATTTGTGTGCTGTTTTATGTTTGACTATGAAAAAGTAGGCCAACACGGAGTCATTTTACAAAAGGAGAAATGGCTCATTCTCCAGAGTCATTGTCAGTCATGTGTGTTGCATTTCTATGATTGTGTTTTAACAATTTCACTTCATTGTGCTGTACGTGCTTGGTAGTGTGTAGCCAATGCTTAGCCTACTCAATGAATGGTATGTGTGTGTCATTTGAAAATATGGCTGTGTGTACCAAATGAAAACACGAGTTCCATTTTGGGAACAGTTAATTTGATGGCAAAGAGTCATCATGGAAAAGGAGAGTCAGGGTTTAGCATTTTGTGTGTGAGGTTTTCAGTTCTGTGTGTGCAGTTTTGAGAATGCCGTTAAGCTGTGAAAAACGTGTGTTAACAATCGTGAAAAACTAATTGTTGATATTATACTCCATTCATAGTTGGCCATAGATGTATATTATTAATGCATATAGTTACTGGTGATACATTATACATTGGTAAAATAGGTTAACTGTCAGACCATGTTCAGAAGATTTCTCTCTCTTTGTGTGTGTATGTGTGTGCGCGTGTGCGTGTGCGCGTGCGTGCGTGCGTCGCGCATCCTGTGTCTAGGCCATAGACTGTAAAAAGGTCTAGGCTGACTGCTGAATTTCCCCACGGGCATCATCTTAAATTGTGAATTCTCCCAGACTCTGTCTGATTGGAATTGATTTCATTTCCCAGACAATACAATTTATGTTATGCATTTGCTACACCAATGAAACATTTACATGTTTTATTTTATGGCAATCCAGAAAATTAGATACAGTATCACTTAGACTCAGAGTCAGAGCACGGTTCTAGCTGTAGATTACATTGGGAACAGAATCTGTGGATTGCTGTGCTGAACCCAGGCAGAATATGTGAACGCTGTGCAAAATAGTTTGTAACAGAACAGCTTATTAGTCGGGCATTTAGGGTAGAAAAAGCACGTTTGAATGTAGTGTAATTCTTCACTGATTCTACGTACACTGATTTGTGTATTGTGTAATGAAAAGCTCATTTGACGAGTTTCCATGCAATGGGTTGGGAATTTTGATGGCTGCTCTCGACGTGATGAGCTTTCAGTCATGATATTATTCACATTGCTAGCTTTGTTTTTTAAGGCAGCTGTCAATATCCAGAGGGACTGGGCTTTTGGGTAGCTAGATGGTTTAGCAAAGCAATGCTTAAGAAAGTAATGAAGTACTCTGTCTGTCCATCAAATTCAGGTAGAACTTAGGATATTTGCAGGCATACTGTATGTGCCTATGTGGCCAGTTAATGACTGCATGCTATTAATGTAAATGGTCAATTAGTACACCTTATTGAGAATATAGTTTAATAGCAGCGTGCTGTATTCAGCCTTCCCTGTTCATTGTTCTTGTTCACAGAACACTAGCCTAGGTATCGTTCTGTTCTCTTACCTGTTCCAAACAGATACGCTCCCCTGTGTCTAACAGCAATTTGGCTCAGTCAGGCTTGCATATTATTCAAATGTAAAACCAACTCACAGGTCTTCACCATCTGCTTGGAAACTTCAAGTTGGAATAAAATTTAGAGTATACTGTAGAGTGTCCACGATGGAATAAATTATATCCTTGTGCAAAATCTCAGTGCATGTGCGTGCGTGCCTGTGAGTGTAGTATAGGCCCATCTCAAAAAATGTATGTCCTTCACATACATTTAAAAAAAAACTTTGTTTCAGTTTCATCATCAATCATTCCATCTATCCATTCCATTCCAAGGGAAATATTCTAAAATGTGAGCGATATAAGTTATCATAGTTGGTGCAGACAAGGACAGATCTTAAGAATGACTTTCCCTCACAGATTTGTTGCAGAAATAGACCTAATCTAAGCTGTTGGTCCACTGTATTATCATGCTTATTTTTGTACATGCATCTGGGGACTGTAAACTTCATCAGCTACATGGAGGTAGAAGGGCATTGTTGTTGGCATGGCCATAAAGACAACCCTCTCCAAACACATGTACGTACAGTAGTGAGACAAGCAACCAACCTCCCGTTCATACTGTACACTACAGCAGGGGTTCTCAACGCTTTTGGCTGGGGACCCCCGGAAATGCTTTGGCCATGTCTCGCGACCCCCGCCCCGCGCCCACTCCCCACCCCCAATACAAACTGACTGCAAAAAATAACCTCAATAATAGAGAAAATATATCATAAATGAATACTGGAACTGGATATGAATACTGTAACCAGATATAATCATTAAGGAAAGTTTATGCATGTACTATGTGTAAACTGTTCATTTCCATTTTCCAGCCATTCAGTTGCAATATATTTATATTATGAGAGAGAGAGAGAGAGAGAGAGGGGGGGGGGGGGGGGGTGACTGATACCAAACCAACGACCCAGGAGTCAGTGCTCAGGATTGAAAACCAGAGGTTTCTTTATTTAAACAGAATCTTCACAACATATTTCAGTCTCTTCATTCAGACAGTAAATCAACTGTCAAAGGGGGTCTCTTGCACAAACTCTTTTCAAATTTCCATTTGAATATTGAAACAATGATCAAGACCACTATATGTTATTGTAAAACTGTATCTTGCTGACTTTTTCTCAATGATGACCATTCGTTAGGCTATTTGCAGCAATAATACTATAATTATGGAGTGCACTATATGGGGGGATTTGTTTTTTGTAAAGCCAATTTAATAACGAGCCTCGATGTCTCTATTTAACTGTTTTATTGAAGCTTTCCATTTGCTCATCATAACAGTCCATTCTTGATCTTTCGATGTTCCGTTTTTATGCACCAGATATCTGGAACAATCTCCGACCTAGAAAACCACATCTCTCAGTTCTTTTAAATCAAAGCTGAAGACCTTTCTGTTTGCCGTTGCCTTTTACAAAGGTTTTTGATTCTTGTTCTGCACTGTAATTTTATGCTCTGATTTGATTTGATTTATTTTGTGCCAGCTTTTTAAGATTCTGTGAAAAGCACTTTGCTGAAATGTGCTATACAAATAAACATTCATAGATTATTCTGTGGCAAATGATTAAATGCGTATGAAATGGTTCATCAGCATTGCACTTTATGAAATGCAAAAAGGAAAGAGAGTGCTGTGTACACTACAACAGTACATTTTGTGTTACTGTAGCTGTTCCGTTTGTGTTTTTGTCCTTGAGGAAGCTATATGACGGATAACTCCTTTGACTCTCAGACCAAATGTTTTCTCTTTTGCTTTTCAACGGTTGTGAATCTTCTGATCAGAGAAATAACAGCAAAGAGATCCTGCTTTGAGGCGGTTTATACGAAAAAGCCGGAAGAAGGAGGAGGCTTTGAGGTGACTTGGCAAGAAGCAGAAGCACTGTCCAGAGTAGAAGGGTGTGCTCATTGTGACGACTGTGCTGCCAAGAGCCAGAGATGGAACCCATTAAACCAGAGCCAAGGCACACTGCTCTCAGTGCTCTGGTCTCTGAGTGGCACACGGATTATAGTAAATGTCCATCTGCATGTTTCATCTACTGTATACGGCTTTCCAAGCAGCTGGGCTATTTTGTGGTATGAGTAATGATGATGTATGGCTGTTGGATAGCTTTTAGGTTGGCCTAACTGTGGCATTGGTGTGGTGATTTATCTGTGACGGTAAGTGAATAGTTTCTACCATGCAGAATGCATTGGCTTCACTAGCAGAGTCCATCGCCACTTATTACTGAACAACATTGCACTTGGGTAATTTTATATCAATGTATCACCGTGTGTTGTGTGATTACACAGCTATTACTTCAATAAGACCAATTTAACTGATCAGCATTTTTCTCGTGAGACGAGACCTACTATAGCATTCTTTTTTTTCCGCTTAATTTTTATTGAAGGACGAACAGACAAGAAAAACAACAAACAAGACTATACGGAAAGAAAAAAGAAAAAAGGACAAAAAGTAAAAGAAAAGAAAAAAGGCTGCATTTAACAAAAAATACATTCAGTGAAATCCTATTGCAATATCGCTAGGCTGAGAGAAGAGATTCCACTTTTCCCACTTTTTATAGAATTTATCCTCTTGTAGTCTAAGTATGAATGTTAGTTTTTCCATAGGATACAGTTCCTCAATAATGTCCATCCATTGATCTTTCGTTGGTGGGTCCTGTTGGCACCAGCGTCGTGTGATTGCTTTTTTTACTTGATGCTAAGAGGATCTTGATTAGATATTTATCATGTATTAGAAACTCTTCAGGGATATTTCCCAACAGTAGAAAAGAAACAGTCTGAGGTATCTCAAAACACAGAATGGTCTCCAAGGTGGAGTGGATATCCTGCCAGTATTTCTGAATTTTAGGACAAGACCAGAAAATATGAGCGTGGCCCGCCTCCTTGTGGCCACACTATCTCCAGCATGGCTGATCTTACTATAGCATTCTAAGTGTGGAGTTTACAGGAATGCCAACTACGATGAATGCACCATGCATAGTCATTCCATTCCATTTCAATTCTATCTACACTAGTTATATGAGCGTGCGTGCGTGTCTATGCGCTCTGGGTGTGTGTGTGTGTGTGTGTGTGTGTGTGTGTGTGTGTGTGTGTGTGTGTGTGGGGGGGGGGGGGGGGGGGTTGACGGGCGTACTCTCTTTTGAATTGAAAGCGCAACAATATGTTAATACATAAGCATATTCAATTCTCCCAAGGACCGTCACTGTCAATAGTTGTTATTTGTTCTGGCATGAAAAATAGGAAATTTAGAAACCGGAGGCAGATAATTAAAAAGCTACCTAAGTCTATTCCCACAGGATGGTGTGCATCGCACAGTGGAAAGACTGCTGCCAAACCCATGGGAGTCTGGAGGCACGACATGCATTTAAGCCTGATTTATCCGCCATGCAGCAAAGGCCCATTTGTACATTGGCTATTTTGCATGCACAAGCAGCACACAACAATGTTGCACATTTAAATTTGTCAATTATTTTGGGTGCAGCTCTCCCTGTAGATGTACAACTTGCACTATGTAGGCTACCACATTACTGCTCCATCCTCAATGTACGAATTATCCTCTTTCTATCTGCAGTGTTTGTTTCATAAAAATCCACGGTAGACATGTTATGAGCTACTTTAATGTCAAGAAATTCCTTGCAGTTGATCTTTTTCCTAAGTATTGGAGATTGGAAGTGCTCATTGAATCACTCAACAGCCCTGTACCACCTGTTTTGATTGTGCACATAATGCAGGAGGCAGCAGGATGTTGTATTACAGAAAGCGAGCGCTTCCAAACTCCAACACTTAGAAAAGTAAACATAAAGTAGCTCATCCTGAGCTCATAGCTCATTTTTATGAAACAAACACTTTGCAGATAGAAAGAGGATCATTCAATCTTTTCATACAGCTGCAATGTTTGACGTAATTTAATACAATTAGACTTTGTCTGTAATAGATGTATGGGCGGTCAATGGCAAATTGTGGCTAGTTTCCACCCTGCCATTAACTTGTGCAAATGAAGTGCATACATATCTTAGCCAGGTCCTGGAGTAGTAACACTAGCGACGATGTGGTCTACATTTCAAGGGCTCTCATCAGTCAAGTTTCACCTGACAAAAAAAACACTTATTTTGGTCAACCGGTCAAAAATATAAGACCTCTGCGAAATTGGACCATGAAAAGCCAATTGTTTCTTTGTCAAGACCGATTAAACCTCCCATCAAGCCTACACATTGTCCACAGCCTCTGTGTCTGAAGCATTGGATTCACCTTAGCTCACTCCTCACACCTTGCACTATATCGGTCTCTGTCAGGCAGAACCTTGTATATCCATATTTAATCTTTTTATGTATTGCTTTCTCCACGCCGTTTTATGCTTTTTCGTATGACGGTGTCATGTGAAGTAGAGAAATGGCTACTACAAGCTCCAAATGTTTTGCCATGTAGGCTAAATCTGTAATTTTGGCTGTAGGATTTTACAGGATTTTAGGATTTTTAGGCTATTATTTTTCGCTATATAACGACTCGCCCCAAAATGGAAACTTCCCAAGTCTGTTTGTGGATTTTATAAATATTAGAACTTGGCTAAATAAAAACTACATTAGATCCATTGGAAATTTGGAACACAGGTTGTTTTGTCCCATTTCTTGAAATTCAGTGGTTTTGGACATACAAGGTTTCCGGCCGCCCAACAGCAATGACATGCTCGGGGCACAGCGTGTTATGTTCTGCTGCTCAAAGTGGAGACCATCTAACCGGAGAAGAACTCTAATGATACTAGAGAAATTGCTCCAACACTATGAAATTGCTCCACTTGAGATATGACATCACGTTTGTTAGCTTGGACTTTGAACTTTTCTACCCAAAGTTCAACCTCTGCAAGGAAAAACTGAAACAAAAAACAGACAAACGGACATTTGAAAATGTCCGGGACAAATGCTCACAACAGCACATTTGCCTATTTTTGCTATATGTTTGTCTCTTATGATGTGCCTCTCTGACATCACAACCAGGACGTCAGGAGTGACATCACTCTCGACATCCCAACACCATAAATACCGACGCCTACGCAGGTTTTAGACGGAACGAAGTAAGAAGAACCCAGATCACGTAGCAGACCTCGGATACTATATCAAGACCTGCTACCGACCACCAGTTCTACACTTGCGCTCAAGGAGAGAGATTTCTGTCTACATACAGTCCAGACAGTAGCTTTCATCATGGCCCAGGCGGAAGAGTTCCGAGCTCCGAGTTCCTAACCGCTGTTCGAGCCGAGACGGCCGCTCAGGCCGCCCAAGCCGCGCAGGCCCAGGCCGCCCAAGACCAGCGCCACGCTGAACTAATGGCGGCCCTAGAACAGCGCCACGCGGAAACTACGGCGGCTCAGGACAGGCGCCACGCGGAAACTACGGCGGCTCAGGACAAGGCGCCACGCGGAGGCCATCGCGGCCATTAGGGCCCATGCAGGCGCAGGACCCCCGGCTCAGCCCGGGCCGGAGGCCAGGCCGCCCGTCGACGGGCCCCCAGACGGTGCCCGTCAGGCCCCAGCTCCGCCCTCGGAACATGGACCGCCTGCCAACGCTCCCCCAGACGCCAACCGCCACGGATCCGACAGTGGCCACCATATGGACCCGGCGCATCGCGGCCACCCACGGCCCTCTGCAGCACACCGCAGGGGCAATTGGGCCGGTGGCACCGCTCACCGACCCGACGATGCCTACGACGCACGGTCGTCGGACCAAGACCCGTACTGCCACAGCGGCCCTGCCGCGGACCGCAGGAGCGTTTGGACGGACCATGGCCGGCCCAGCCTAGCAGCCGATGCTATGGGTGAGCATTGGGTCAACAATGAGGCCGTCATCCTCGAGAAATTCGACGGCACCAATCCCAGGTCCTACCGACGCTTCGGCGACGATATGAGGTACTCCGACGATCAACAGTGCCAAGTAAGGAGGCCGGGTGGAGGGGTCATGCTCAAAGTGGTTCGCGTCACTCTCAGCAACGGGGCCAAGACGCACACCACCTATGCCCTCCTGGCAGACGGCTCGCAGCGGACGATCCTCATGCCCGGAGCCGCGAAACAGCTGGGTCTTGACGGTAATGAGGAGAGATTCAGCTACCAAACGATAGACAAAAGTAAGTGGGTGGAAGGCAGATCAGTGTCCCTCCAAGTGAGGGCGGGATCAGGAACTGGGCCGGAATACCAACTACAGCAAGTCTTCACCCCCCACAGCGACACCTTCCAACTCGACCGCGTGGACTACGGCGTGAAGGAGAATCAGGAAAGGTACGCGCATCTGAAGCACCTGGATCTGGAGGAGATTAAAGGCGTCCGCCCGCAACTCCTGCTGGGGTCAGACCACTGCAACCTGATCATGCCAGTGGAACCGGTCATACAAGGCCCGGAAGGAACCCCCGTAGGCGTGAAGACGGTCTTCGGGTGGTGCCTACAGGGACCTTCAGCCCTACTGAAGCAGTCCGAGGCTGCCCGACATTATTACACGGCGGCCCCCCCTCCTGACGCAGAGTTCTACAGCAATGTGGAATGACTGTGGAAGATAGACGTACTCCCGTACAAGAGCCGGAAGCTCGTCACGAGGTCGAAGGAGGACAACGAGGCCATCAACATGCTTGAAGAGAACCATCCGAGTAGAGGTCGACGGTGTCCTGAGATACGCGACCCCACTGCTGTGGAGGAAATCGTACACCCACCCACGTGTCACGAAAGAAGCAGTCCTCAACCTCCTGCGCCACACCGAGGCCCGCTTGGGGAAGGAGGTTCAGAGAGCGTCCAGTCGCGATATGCAGCGACATAAAAGGGATGTTCCACCAAGTGCGGCTCCTCCCAGAGGATAGACCATTAACTAGGTTCCTATGGAGAGACCTGGACGTCAAGGAACCACCCACGGTGTACGAGTGGCAGGTGCTCCCATTCGGGACCGCCTGCTCCCCGTGCTGTACCACGTACGCGCTTCAGACCCACGTGCACAAGCACACCGAAGAAGGGAGCGACGCCCGAGCCTCCATAGATCAGTGCTTCTACGTAGACAACTGGCTGCAGAGCTTCTCCACAGAAAGCGAAGCTAAGAGGAGCGTGGACAATCTCTACGCGCCCCTCCTGCAAGGTGGATTCGAGCTACGCGAGTGGGCGAGCAACACCCCCAACAAGCACTTCCCGGAAGCATCACTGTCCAAAAACAGTGAATTGTGGTTCCGATCCGGAAGAACGTACCCTGGGCTTGCTGTGGCTATGCGCCTCGGACGTACTGAGGTACAAACAAAAGCCAGGAGAGCCCATGGTACCCACCATGAGAAATATCTACAAGGTATTGGCGCGACAATACGACCCCCTGGGCTTCATTATTCCATACACCACTAGGGCGAAGATGGTGGTGAGAGAGCTGTGGAACAAACCAGATCGGCTCTGGGACGACCCCAACCTGCCAAGCGAGCTGCTCCAAGCCTGGCGAAGTTGGGAGGGCGAGCTCGCACACCTCCCTGAAATCGTGTTGCCTAGGTGCTACGCGGGGTACACAGATGGTCGTGACCCTGTAGGACACAGCATCCACGTGTTCTGCGACGCCTCGGAGATGGCGTACGGAGCGGTAGCGTACCTACGCACAGAAGACTACCATGGGAAGTTTCACACATCCTTCCTGGCGGCGCGCTCCAGGATCGCCCCCAAGAAACAACTAACGATACCCAGGCTGGAACTGTGTGCAGCCCTCGCTGGGGCCCAGCTAGCCACAACACTTAAGAACTCAAATCCAAGATGGCCCCCCTACAAGTCGACTTCGTGTTCAACCCACCAGGGGCCCCACACTTCGGGGGCGCCTGGGAGAGGGAGGTGAGGTCCGTCAAAACTATACTCCGAGTGATCCTGGGTGCACAAACTGTGCCCGAGGAGGTACTGGCAACAGCGCTGATCGAGATTGAGGCTATCCTGAACTCCAGGCCCCTAGGTTATGTGTCCTCGGACGCAGCAGACCCGGACCCGGTGACGCCGAACCATCTCCTCATGGGCAGGTCCGACGCCTCGACGCCGCAGGTCATCTACCCCGATGCCGAACTGCTTAGCCGCCGGAGGTGGCGACACCCCCAAATCCTGGCCGACCAATTCTGGCGCCGATTTGTTCGCTTCTACCTGCCCAACCTACAGCCGCGTCAGAAATGGCTAGCGGAGAGAGAGAACCTCATCAAAGGGGCCCACGTCCTGGTGATGGACCCGCAGCTCCCGAGAGCGTACTGGCAGATGGGCAAAGTAACAGAGGTAATACCAGGCTAAGATGGCCGCGTAAGAACGGCCGTAGTGCAGCTGGGGGGCCGGACATGCACGCTGACTAATCCAGCTCCCGGAGCTGCCGGACACAGCCACAATGGTCAGGGAGAACGAATAGTGAAGCCCACAGCCTCACTAAGGGGGAGTGTTACGAAGGAACGTAGTGCCTCTCTGACATCACAACCAGGACGTCAGGAGTGACATCACTCTCGACATCCCAACACCATAAATACAGACGCCTACGCAGGTTTTAGACGGAACGAAGTAAGAAGAACCCAGATCACGTAGCACACCTTGGATACCATATCAAGATCTCGCTACTGACCCCTGCGCTCAAAGACGATAGGTTATCCAGTCCCTATCTCTTCGGCATCCCACCAGGCCATACCTAGGCCTCGGTCACATGATGACATTTCTAGAATAGCTAGGGTTGCTAGGGTTCAAGTAGATAAATGTGTGCAATTCATCACCTCAACAACACAGAGAACATCAGGAGAAGCTCATTGTGTCATAAATGAAATACCACATACAACCAGGGTTGTATTTTTGAGCACACATATTCCAGGTAACACAGCATCACTAAGTAGCATATATACAACACCTTGGAAAAAAAGGAAAAGGATTGTCCAATATTCTCCTAATTACAGTATAACAGCTGTGATAAATTATTATTGTTGTTGCTGCAGACTGTGGTGTCCAATTACTTCCTTGACCAAATAATCCCCACGGCCCTCTTGTAATGGAGTTGGGACTGCAGCAAACAAGCTGCTAGTCTGTCTGGAACATTCATCCACCATGTACTGGCTCTATTTGGTATAAACATAGGCTACTTAGTGCCACGGTGGCAATTAACACATTAGCAGTTTTCTTTAGTCCCACATATTTATGGAAGGTATGCTCAGTCCTTCATATTCACCCATATGTTTGGAGACTAATTATAATTCCTTACACTTTAGACAGTTATTTAATATTTTCTGTAATGTAACGGTGCATCAAGGACTCCAGTCCATGCATGAAATCCACAAAGTCCACGCATGGAATGGCTAATAAACAATGATGGTCTCCCTATTCACTAGGAGTTGACTTGCCTAGGCTAGCACACCAAAACCAGGGATGTGTATTAACCGTCTTCCTGCCATTGCCGAAGCCCTTCGGCAATCAAAGCCTCAATTTGATAATACACCTTGCTGCCATTGCCGTAGCCCTTCGGCAATTATACTTTTATAGTGCATATGATCGATCGAGCCATAATGCTACTCACGTTAGCCGGTTAGCTAGCAGTGTTGTTAGCACTGCAATGGATCGTTCAGATTAGATCGCGGTCGCCATAAGAATCCATTCTATCCGTTTCTTTCAATCGCCTGTATCTCCTATTCCTTGTCCCAGATGGCATTTTTGGTCAAACCAGCGTTTCTTTGACGGCACAGAGCCGACGTTGTGCAGTGCTATATGTACCGGCATTGATTCGATTATGTAAACAAAGGTTGTCTTGGCAACGTAAAGCTGGCAGGGATAAGCTCACTTCCGGTTGAGGCAAAATGTGGCTTTTCAAAATAAGAGCTCAAATTAAAAGAATGCTGGCATGAATTAGGTCCTAATTTCTCAATAAATGGCAGCAGTAAAAGGGTTAACAAACGTGTTTACAAATTTGAATGATATTGAATCAAGCAATTCAAGTTCTGTGACTGGGCGGTGCAAACAAAACTCTGAGTAAAAGTGAAAATAAGCTACAGAAAATATCCAATCTACATGTAGGGATGTGTAAATGTGTCCAGTAGTCATATTTATCATTCTCAAACCATGCAGTGAATAATTGACCACTTACTCGGGTAAACGAAATGCAGATTCTGCATACTGTCAAGCTCCTATGTGCCAAAAACTGACAGTGTGGAATGGATAAGCAGATGGCTAAGCAATGGATAAGCAGATTTAACATCTGAAGTAATTGACCAGGTGTTCTTCTCTGCAGTGAAGTTCAACTGCACAGCTGAGAAGTGATTACAAGGCTGTGGCAAATCAGTAAGTAAGTACTAAATTTATCTCATGTGATCATGATGGATCTGATCACATGACTTGGAAGGATTAGACCCTTCCCAACCCAGGAGTCAAATATCAAAACATTTGTGCTTGTAACTCTCTACTTACTGGTCTCCTGGCATGTGCACTTAAGCACTTAATGTAAATTGTAATCCGTCTGATTTTGACATCCTGATTGGCCAAGAACGTCCACCCTAAATGTACCTGACAATAACACAATAACACTAGTCAAAAACTAACAAGCCACTTCATATGCGCTCTGGAGTCACATATGCCACCATGGCAGAAACGGTACATTATTTAGTATTTTAAAACCAAATGTCAGATGCCAGAGGGTTATAATAAGACCAATAACCCTTAACAGTAGCTCATACAAAGTTCATGCTTGACTACAAAGTCCTTCATATAACATTTTTTCCTCGACACACTTTTTGCCACTACTGTCCCGCAAATCAACATACTGTATATGCTGGCCCACCATAACCTATTCTGACCGGGCACCCATTTTGGTGTCAGCATCATGTTATGCTTTAGCTATTTAAAAATAGCAGATCTACAAGCTCATATCGCGCCACCGAGTGGCGCGATACGAGCTTGTAGGTCTGCTATTTTTGAAAAATCGAAGAGCGACTGACATTTTTAGAATCTGATCTCAGGTCAGAATGGGTTCATCAGGACCAGTGTGTGTCCGGCGGAAACCTCGTGTGAATCTGATCTCGGGTCAGAATGGGTTAAATATGAGATCAACAAGCTCACAACACATCCTGGTGGTAGGCCGACCCATTGTGCTGCACACTGTAATGCTAGACGGTATCTACTCACCAGGGGAACTTTTGTGTACACACACACACAAACCTTTTTTTCCAACTTGATTTATTCAGCTCATCTTTGATGAAATCTTCCCTCTTGCATTTAATCTCAATTATCTATTTGTGGAGAACTGTGTCTTGAAATCCAATATAGAGGGGAAAATTAATGCTGTTATAATGTAACATATTAAACAAGCCTTATTCAAGTACGTAAGTCGCTAATACCCTTTTTTTTATCAGCCATTAGCTGCATGAAACCCCACACTATAACTTATTATGTTATTATTTTGTACTATACAGATGTGACCCTTTATGGTAAACTAACATTTGTATAATCAGCAATGCTTGTTTATGAGATGAATTATAATTGAGCCATCATTATCTTGAGGCCAATTGTGATTGTGATGACAACAGGTTGGCCAGCATTAAACCCATTCTGAACGGGAACCCATTTTGGTGTCAGCATCATGTCATGCTTTAGCTATTGAAAAATAGCAGATCTACAAGCTCATAGCGCGCCACCGAGTGGCGCGCTACGAGCTTGTAGGTCTGCTATTTTTGAAAAATCGAAGAACGACTGACATTTTTTTAGAATCTGATCTCAGGTCAGAATGGGTTCATCAGACCAGTGTGTGTCCAGTGGACACCTCGTATGAATCTGATCTCAGGTCAGAATGACTTAAGGCACGTTCCTCTGGCTGGTTCTGCTGACTGGCCACCAGCCTACATTTTAGACATTTAATGTCTCCTGACAGCCACAGTGGGAGAGATGGATGTCCAGATGTGTCTAATGGTGTATGCATGCATCTCTTCATACACACAGCAAAGTGGTCATTTACTCTGCAAGCATTAAGGGTCAGGTCTTTATGCTGTAGCAATTCTATGAACATGCTTTCACTGTGCAATCTTTCCACTTAAAACTCATTCAGGTCACATTTGTCAGTGTCTATGCCCCAGACACAAGCTTTCCCTATTACATTGGATGGTACTTCAGGATAAGATATTATGCTGATAATGTTTTGGAAATTGTAATGACCTAGGGGCACGTGGGCAATGAAGATTATGAATATCCAAATCTACGCGCCATTTAGCCTTTGGTGTACATTCGCTGCGGCCAATATTGTGCTGTGTGAATGTAAAATTAGGTTTATATGAAAAATAAATTATGACATGTTGCTAAAGGAAATTACTGTAATACCTTTTTTCTGATCATGATTTTTACCACATATTTACCTTTGGTGCCTATAGCTGGCGTACCAAAGGGCCACTATAGAGTGTCGCAGTCCCGCCCCCCCCCCTCGAGAGACCCGGAAAAGAAATCCTGTTCAATCCATTTTCCTCATAGACTTTTAAGAAAGTATTTATTTAAAGACGTTTATGCCGCGGACTAAGCCAACTCTTGTCGTGACAAATCATGACAATGAACACAATGTTTTGGGCCAAACAAAGAATTAGAAAGTAGAAAAAAAACGGCACTTTTTTGTTGTTTTTCTTCTTTGAATTATTTGTTTGGTCCAAAATATTGTGTTTGTTGCATAGACTGTAAAAAATATGGACAAAGCGTTCCCCGGGTCTAACATGAACGTAAAATGAAGCCTGAAATCCCTTGCATTCGAAGGCCCAATCCCAATCCACTCCCTTGCTGACTCAATGAGCCCTCACTGACTTAGCTGCGCGTTCATGTGAAGTCTGCGAGGGCTTGAGGGATGTGCCATTTGAAATCGGTAAGTCAGTGAGGGCTCAGCCCCGCCCCTTTATGTGCCCTTTGCCAAAGTCAGCGTCGATGCTGACTTTGGCAAAGAAATTACCCACAGTTCATAGCGTTACCAGTGGAATGAGGGGGATCCTCGGAACGTCAATCATTTAGGTATGCAAATTAGTTATGTATCGCGATTAGAATGTCAACAAACACAATAGTGCTTTCTCACTGTTCTCAAAAGGAGACGGAATGGAAGGATATAGCCATATAGGCTATATATTTAATAACAATAATAATAATAAGGGAAACATGATGAGAAATTACTAATGAGCAAAGTAAAAGAATATGGAAATGAAATGTATAATGAATATTATTATATATGAATATTACAACTCATATCACACAGGAAAGTGTATTTATTAAACTAATAATAAAACGATCAGCTTAAATACTAAAATAGACATGATAGACATGTATAGGCCAAGCATGTAGGTAGGCACTGGCTAGGACACTTTTTATAAAATGATGCAAAGCGTCATGAATGGCGGACTCATCTTCAAAGTGCTGTCCCATTTCTTTCACAACAATTTGGAGCCCTTGCAGCCTCTCACCCTCAAGCACTTACAGCTGACGTCATTAAAGTCAATGAGGGTCCAGGGCTCAGGGCTTGAGGGAGGCAATTGGGATTGGGCCTAATGCACTGTAAGTCGGCATCTTTCTAGATCCGTTTTAGCCCAGCTGGCCATTGGCTGCCCAGACAACGAGGCGGGACTTCCCCCCTTCTTCTCCGTTGGTTTTTATTTTGACTCGAGTGGGAGGGGAATCCCGATCATAGACTGTAACGGTAGCCACGCCCCTCAGAACATGCGCGACTTTATGGTCATTTTTTAAATAAATGGGACCATAATTTTCCAAAAAGAATATTATGACATGAGACATTAGAAACTAGTGACTGGAAGCAGAAAGTATTCATGACCATGTTTATTAAGGTAATACAGTCTAGGTGAAGTTGGGCCAAAATACATGGGCCTCTATGGAGCTATGGGGCTTTTTGGGTCCAGTCCAGCGCCACAACAGGCCATTATATGAACTACCGATTTCAAATGAGGCTTCACGAAATATCTGGCTGACTGCCCCCCTGTTTGTTGTCATGATTTGTCAGGATGCCAGTTGGCTTTGTACGACGCTTAAAAGGTCTTTGAATAAATACTCTATGAAATGTCTATGGGAAAAATGCATTGGGATTCATTTCCTGGGCCTGGCGTCGCCATGAAAGGCGGTGGGACTGCGACGCTCTATTGAACGATTTAAGCCTATTCCATTACTGTTCTTTCTTTGTCGATAATCTCACTCTTGCATTATGTACAATGACCTTGAATACCTTGCAGTGCACACTGGAACCTTTATCCTTTCTTATGCAATACACAAACACACAGTTCTTTTAGCTCCAAGGAATGTTAAACCTCGGAATGTCCCAACAACATTATTGTGTTTTTCATTGGTATTGTCAGCATTCCTCTGTGAAAGAGGGATTCAACTTTTCCCTGGAAAGGAGCTTAAAATAAATGTTTAGTCTTCTAAATGATTGAACATCACCTGTTGCTTTTAGTGCTCAGGAAATAATACAATGGGTTATCGAACATTGACAGCATTCTGTCATCCAATATATCATGTCCCCTAATTCATTTAATAATACATTTATATGTTTTCATATATTCACCTTGTGAATTTATTTGACCAACGGGTGACATGGAGTGATTGATTGCTTTAATGTTCTTAACGACGTGTGGTTAATGCACTGTATCGTGTGTAGATGTAAACACATCACATTGAGGCAGGCAAGGCTGAATAGTGGAAAAAGAACAGAAATAGAAGATAGTTTCACAAGTCCACATGTGAGAGAAACCTTTTCACAAAAACCTCTCGATGCGCACCACGACAACTCTGGCCAGCCTGGAGATCCAGCGGTTCGCGTGCGTGTTGCGGTGGGACGTGGTTTCGACAAAGCCCAACCTCTGGTAGAGGGCGTTCGCCGCCGTCTGCGACGAGCTGGTGTCCACCACGAGCCTCTTGTAGCCTCGCTCCTTGCAGAAGTCCAGCGCCTTCTGCATCAGCCGGAGGCCCAGGCCGTTGCGGCGGCAGGCGAAGTCCACGGCCATGTAGACCAGCTCGCCGTAGCAGCACTCGTCCCCGTCGTCCAGGTCGATCCCTCCGATCACTCCGCCGTTCGTCGACCAGTCGTCGATCGACCTCTCTTCGCCGCTCCTCTCCTCCTGTTTGCCCGTCACCGCGACCATGCCGACCACCTTGGGCCGCCCGTCGTCCACTTCCTCCGCCGACGCCGACGCCGCCGCCACCGCCACCCACAGGTAATTATCCGGGTTGTCCAGGTAGTGGGCCTGGATGTCGGCCATGTCCGCGCTCAGCCGCCGGAACATGTAGCACTCGTAGACCTCGTGGCAGCAGTAGTAGATGAGGCCGGCCCACGCGCCGAAGAACAGCAGGGCCTGGAGGTAGGAGCTGCCTCCCAGCACGTAGCCGGCCATGGCGATGCTCAGGGCCACGCCCACGTGGTCCGGGTGGCTCATGGCCTTGAAGAAGGCCGGGTAGACGTGCTCCAGGATCCCGTTGCGGAAGAGCGCGATGACCTCGTGCTGGTCCGAGGGCGCGTACTCCCTGATGGAGTACTGAGCTGTGTGATTGAGAGAGGGGTATAGAGAGAGAGGGGGGTGGGGGGGGGGTCGATGAGATTAAGCTGATTGTTTTTGCATGGACAATCCTGGTGGATTTCACAATGGGCTCACATGGTGTGCCGAGGAAATTAGTAAATGAATGTCCCCTTTTTAGAAAAATCTTACCCTTTTCATTTTTGTATTCAAAACGCCAAGAGAAAAATTGCAGAATTTAACTATGCGTGATACATTTTCATTTGATGCGTATTAGTATTAGTCTGGCAATTCCAGGCTAGTAATTTGTAGGCTAATGAAACACAGTATAGACAGAAAAAATGTCCTGACTCCTGAGACTACCAACTTTGGATTTAATATGGCAATTTGAATGCACACTATAGCCAGCTTGTTAACCACTTAAACACTCTAGACATAAAGTAAACTTGGCTGTGTACTTAGCTTTTTTCCATCTACACCAAATTTCGTCGTACAAAAAGATAGCCGCTGATCTACAAGCTTGCAATGGCTACACAACTTGTTGTTTTGAGCTTGTAGATCTGCTAATTTTGGTTGATGTTCCCCCCAGAATATGGATGCAGGGGTTCAAATGGTTAGTACAGAGCTTATGATCTAATGAAATGAAACGACTCGAGGAATAGAACTTACTTTTCTGATCCATGTTGAGTCCGTTTCCTCCTCTGCTGTTCACTCTCTCCACTTGATGCCGTGCAATTCTTCCTCCTCACTTTCTCACAGGCTGAACTGAAGCCACAGGTCGTGGTAATCACCCGTTTACAAATAGGATTGAACTCTGGGCATGCTCTCCTTCTTCGAGCACACGCACGAGCGCGCGCACGCGCGTGCACACACACACACACACACACACACACACACACACACACACACACACACACACACTGCATTAATGGTTGACATACTGTATAGTACGGTATATAATGTATACTCTTTCCACATTGAGCCATTGAGGAAACAACACAACTTTTGGGGTCTGTGAGTTCTTGTCTGTGTAATTTGGAGGGAGTCTAAATTGTCATCTTAAAAATGTTTAGTCCAAGCTGCGGCCTAGCAGCGGCGTACCCCACACAGCTTTTAAGTTGCTTGATTCAGTATTTTGATATTTGATATAAATGTTATCCCTTCCTTTACAAACCCTTTGTAACAACAAACTCCATTTTAACCATGGTAGATTCATAGTAAACACCCGTCCTTGGTTCTGGTGACTGATGTCCTTCTAATCCTGCATTAGGGAGGACGTGTTTTTTTGGGGGAAAGAAAAGCAGTCGGCATAACCAAGGACAGGTGTTTTCAATGAATATAACAAATGTACTTTAAAGTTACAATGCATTTATATAGGGGGGGGGCATGTCTGATAAAATACATCACATATATCACATATCTAAATAATAAATACTGAATCAAGCAACTTAAAAACTGTCTGCACACAAAAGTAGACTTTAAGTGAGCCCAAACTAGCCTGGCTCCATTAAAAAAATATGTCCTGGCAATGAAGTGAAACGAAAATTCAGACTGATGGCTCAAATTAATTTAGTCAGTAATGTGCTGCATAATTAAACTTCCCAGTTATTGTATGTAGATTAAGTCATAACACAAGTCATAACAATCCTTAAAGCTATGGTAAGCTTATACATCGGACATCATATTTATTTAAGATTTAAGATGTGGGATTCACATTCAGCAGGCATAGTTTTGATAATGTGACCACTGGAACATGAAGTCAGCTGTGCTTCCATTCTGTGATATTGGGTGAATGTGGATTATAGGCCTTACAACAGGTCGTTTTGAGGAAGCAATCTGATTGGTTGAAACGGCTTTCTAGCCGTGCTTCAAACAACATTATTTCAACGCCTAATCTAATCAAACAATTCAGCCGTGCTTTTCTCTCAGACCTGCAGCATCTCAGAACTGCAGCATCGCGGGCGTGCAATAATGACGTTGAACCACGTGCCCCCTCTTGTGTAATATTGCTTAAAGATGGAGTGCCACAATTTCTGTATTTTTCCAGTTTTTCATGTGTCTATGAGGTGACATTACTTCATTAGACACCCTTGGAGTCGTTTGTATGTGCAATGGTGTATTAACTTTGTATTTAGGGTTTCTTCCTGGAGGCTGAACCCTTGACAGTCAAACGGGCCAATGAAATAAACGGTAATATAGTGACATCACACAATCAGCCCCTCCCCTAACCCCTCCCCCTTTATCATACAACTACAGCTGTGGGTGTGGCTTCAGTTCAGGTGGATCACCACCACCCACCAGGCAAACCAGGCATACTTAATGAACTGGTGGTCCACACAAAAGCATGATTTTAACAAATACTGTACACTTTTTGGGAAAAGCTCTTCCTCCTTATATTATAATAATACCTGATGATCATGTTTTAGGGAAGAAAACAATCGTGGCAATCCATCTTTAACCCATTCTGACCGGGCACCCATTTTGGTGTTGGCATCATGTTGTGCTTTAGCTATTGAAAAATAGCAGATCTACAAGCTCATATCGCGCCACCGAGTGGCGCGATACGAGCTTGTAGGTCTGCTATTTTTTGAAAAATCGAAGAACGACTGACATTTTTTTAGAATCTGATCTCAGGTCAGAATGGGTTAATCAGACCAGTGTGTGTCCGGCGGAAACCTCGTATGAATCTGATCTCAGGTCAGAATGGGTTAAATGAATAATGTCCGGTCACATTGACGTTGGGGTGTCCATGTGGCTTCAGTGACTCATGCAATATCCCAGAATGGCCCTCTGAGGAGATTACATTTACCCTCCTGGAGGAGAGCCTTTACACTTGTTTAACCCATTCTGATCTGAGATCAGATTCTAAAAATGTCTTCTACATCCTGACAGTTTTCATTCTGACCCGAGATCAGATTCTAAAAATGTCTTCCATGTCAGTCGCTCTTTGATTTTTCAAAAATAGCAGACCTACAAGCTCGTAGCGCGCCACTCGGTGGCGCGCTGCGAGCTTGTAGATCTGCTATTTTTAAATGGCTAAAGCATAAACGTAATGCTAACACCAAAAGGGGTTCCCCGCCTAAAATGGGTTAAATCAATAAGGCGGCTTCATGAGATTTCCAAGTTCAAGGAACTCTGGAACATTCCCAAAACCATTACGCCGCAAAACACTGCAAATTCTGAATTCCACATGGGGAGGGAGTTCCAGTGAATGAACCTTGAGACGGTATAATCACGTTTTGAGGAAGCAAATCTAATTCCCTCTGTTTGTGTAATAAAGAATCTCACCTTAGACTGAGCACTAATTATTAATTGGCCATGTGATGACCAGGCTATATAAATCCTGTATATTGCTGGAGGGGAAAAAATATTGAAAGTGAAGAGAGGAGAGTCCGCACACAGGTTTGCTCCAAGGTGTTTGCTTTTTATTCAATACACCATAAATAAGACCCAACGTTTCGGCCGTTCGGATGTAAACGGCCTTCATCAGGTTCACCCGATGAAGGCCGTTCATGGCCCGAAAAGTTGTGTCTTATTATAATAAATTAAAAAGCAAACACCTTGGAGCAATCCTGTGTGCGGAATCTCCTCTCTTCACTGTACTTACCTTGGTCCAGCACCAGACAGGAACTGGATGTGCGCTATAGCCACCTACCTTTTTATACTAAAACATATTGAAAGGACATCGTTCAAATGTTCTGATCAATCCCATTGCCTCCTCCAGGCCGGCCGGCCGGCGTGAGTTTTCTCTGTGCTGCTTCATTGTCTCTGGCTCCGCCAAGGCCGATGGTGTGGTCGAGAGTATATGTTTCCGACAGTGTTGTTTTTGGCAGCAAATTTCTATTTTAGTTTTAGTCATAGTCTCCTGAATAGTTTTCACTTAGTCTTAGTCACATTTTAGTCACCTGGAATGTATTAGTGTTAGTCTAGTTTTAGTCGACTAAATGTCATAAGATTTTAGTCGACTAAATCTACAGGCGATTTAGTCGACTAAAATGTATTTTTGCGGGCCTTGTTGCCGTCATAATGACTTATTTTACACTTGCCGATCTACAAGCTCACAACGCGTCGCAGAGCGACGCGTTGTGAGCTTGTAGATCTGCTATTTTCAGCATGCAACCAAGTGTAAAATGACTTATACTGGAGCTGTTGTCCACTAGTCCCTTCCTAACATTTTAGTCTAGTTTTTATTTGTTGACGAAATTGTCAGTATATTTAGTCTTAGTTTTAGTCACCATAGCATAGTTTTAATTTAGTTTCCATTTAGTTTTCTTCAGTGGAAAAGGTAGTCGACGAACATTCTTCGTCTTAGTTTTAGTCGACGAAAACAACACTGGTTTCCGACAGAGACACAGAGGCAAAGGAAGGATCAGCCTTTCATAGCGCCACAGGAGGCAGATGTTTTTTAAATATTTTGTCTACAGATGTTTTGAGCTTTGACATCACGTAAATTGGTACACATTATCATATAGTCATGTGATCGAGATGTGTCCGATCTTTCATATTGCATTGCATTGGCTAAGATTGGCTCATTTTGAACAAAATGCCTCAAATCATATGCGCAGCATCCGATATTGTTATGGAACTTCACATTTTGGCCTGTTATAGCGCGACCAGGAGGCTATGTCCAACCATCACACAAATCGGTACACATTATCTCTATATAGTCATGTCGTTAAGACAGACCTGTGATGATTTTATTTGTTGTTATTTTTCATGTCATGTTTATGAATTTAATACAGGACCCCGAATGGACACAAAACTGCAAGGACTTTGTTTTGTTTCCTTTTAGGCCAAGACTGTACTGTACTGTACTAAGTGCCAGCAAGGCAAATGAGGGGAAAAGATTGCTGTGTGTGCTTGTTAGAGAGTTATTATGATAAAGCATTACACAATTATTGAACTTTCCCCATCATCTCCAACAGCAAGCGATCTGTCCCCTGACGACTAAACTTTCAGCCAGTGATGGTCCATGAAACTTTGAATTGAAATTGACTAACCTCATGCGCAATGACTCAAAACTTCATAGACGCAATTTGGGTCTAAAGCACTCAAGACAGAGATTTTCGTTTCCAGCTAAGATATTTGTCACTATAATGGCAATAAAGTGCTTGCTTGCTGCTTGTGCAGAGCTGTGCTTGTTAGAAGAAATTGAGAATGTTGAAATGGGGGGCAATCTCTCAAGACGGATCCAAACAAAAAAATACAAACTTTTAGTTTTTTACCAGATTGAAATGGGGGTGTGACTGGGAAGCGTTCAGGTGTATAGTCCTCTCCCCCGCTTCAGTACATCACCACCTTCGCCCAGTGGAAGAGAGTGATGATTGATTACCTTTTGGAATCACTCTCCAGTTGTATTGGGCAGAGAGGTAGGACGGGTTCAGCAAACATTACGGGAGAAAATAAGTATCCAGGGCAGGAGGGAGGGTTTTGCATTGTGTGCGATTAGGGGAGGCAGTCGGTCACAATTAAAACAATCAATCATCTGTGGTCTAACCTAAATTCTGTGGCCGCGGCCAGCTCTAGACCGTGGTTATCAGGCCCTTGGTGTGGCATATGGGGTTTGTTAGTTCAAATTGAGACACTCATTAAAAACATAACATTCCGTCTTAAACGTAGCCGCTGAAGTCACCGTGTCAATATTTTCAGTTGTGAAAGCTTTTGTTTATGGGATAAATTATGGGAGAATCTTCGCTCTTGCAGAAGTATTTACTGTCCATTTGCTTGTGAATAGTTAATTCATATTCATGGTACACAATGTTCTTGCGGAACTTACTAGTGTACAGTTTACCTGTGAATATGCAGCAATCATCTGCACTGCCGGGGGAACTGCCTATACTGCAGACGCTGTTGTTGATCACATGTAATAGTTCTGTTTTACAGTGTGACTTGCATATTCATTTTCCCTTTGCCTGACTGGCTGCAATACTTACTCACTGCATTTTTCTGTACACTATGCTCTATCAGGCTTTGAACACTTGCAGTATATTTCCTATGTTACTTATTCCATAAAATTACACATACCACAGACAGTTTACATGTATTTACATCGCCTCACAATCCAACACATGACATAAACATCATGACAGCTACACACTTTGTAGCAATGCAATTATTTTAGATTTGCCTTTTTTAAATTTCATACATTTAAGTATTGTACTTGACCTACGTGAATCAACTTAAGGAGACACAAGTTAAGAGAATTCTTTTTTATCAATAAAAGGTGTTTGACTTGAGTGTATTGCGGCTTTCTGGGGACGGCTAGGTCAGAATGATGCTGCAGCAGCCTGAAAGCAAACGCTATCTATCACACTTAAAACCTGTCCCACCTCCACCCAGACGTCCAACATGCCAGGAGATGTTGCAGATTACTGAGGAGGTTTGCAGCAGGATTAAGGCAGTGAATAACCAGTGGACTGTTTTTTCATATGTAAAACACATTTTCTACTATTACTCCTTCAGAATTTATCCAAATTTCACGCAAATCGGTATACACTATCTCCATAGTCATGTGATCAACACGGAGCGGCACCATTTCCCATCTTCCATCCTGATTGGCTAAGATTGGCTTCCAAATCTCACACGATTCGTCCATTTCGAAAAAAGCCCACAAATCACAAACACAGTGTGCAATTTCCCTTAAATTATACACGCACATTTTCACTAGGCCGAGGACGACATGCCACAATTTATTCCTCAAAATCAGCCTCACGGTGGCGCTATAACAGGCCAAATCCTGTTTTTAGCTATAACTGCATCGATCTGTATACAACTTATGTATGCACACATGGAAAAACATTGTACCTGCATCCCTCCAACACGAACCTCCGGCCCAAATCTTCCTCAACAGCCTGTTATAGCGCCACCATGAGGCCACAACCTGACCTGCCCTGGTGGAGACCTGTGCCGATTGGCACTTTGTCTAGTTTTCATATGTTTTAAGGTTAATTACTAACTTGGAGACATGTCTCTGGAAAGTCCAGGGCCAGGCCCCTGGACAGCTGTAGGTTATTATTAAATAATTGATCTATCGTACACTAGACCCCCTCTAACAGATATGCTTTGTAGACAAAAATGGCCCTCTTACTGTATTGCGTTATTAGAGCTGGGGGAATAGATACAGAATCATAGTATTTTGTCTCAAAAGCAAACACATTGACGCAAACCTTTTCGTTTTGACCTGTGCAGGCCATATACGGTAATTCATGATGATGATGATGACGACACTGGCTTAGAAATGGTGCATTTATATAGATTGTCCATTCACACCCACATTCATACACTGATGGCAGAGAAAGCCATACACATGCATCAACCTGCTCATCGGGAGCAATTAGGGATTCAGCATCTTGCTCAAGTACACTTCGACACTAACTCAGGGCGCTCCCGGGCTCGAACTGGGCCATTTCCAGTTCCCATGAAGCGGATGCTCTACCCCTGAGCCACTGCAGACTTGGAAAAGGAAATACTGTAAATACAGAACTTCTGATATTTATATTTGCCTCCAGAATGAATTATGAAGCAAGTAACTGGATTAGCGCAAGTTTCATCTACAGGAGAGAATTATATAGTAGTGGAAATGGATGTGATGTACAAATGCGCACATCACTCATAATGGCATAATGTCATGACAGACATTTGGACATTAAATATGAAAATTAAATTAAACAATTAAACTTTTGAGCAACCGGAATGTTATGCCTGCTCAAAAAGTTATGCATGCAATCATTATTTGATTATGCTTCCTATCTGTAAGATGCACATCTTTTCTCAATCTTTCTGCTGCTAATGCAACACATTCTGCCGGTATGTATGTAAATCAGAGTGAAGTAAAGGCCTTGTAATTTGTCTGTGCTGACAGAGAAGTAAGGCATATTAATGTCAGTGTAACTTATTTACTTTTCCATTACATGGTGGAGGTCTTTTTAACATGGCCAAGCTTTGATTTAGACTGTGAAAATATTTATTTTTCCTACCAAACTGTGTCCCAAAGTGGTTCAAGTTCAGCATAAAATGCATCTATGCATCAAATCCTTTTATCTTACAAGACGATGCATTATGCATTAAAAACATAACATTTTAACTCCTTGTTTTGAGTGGGAAAAAACCTACAGTGCTTGGTATCTATGGCAGCCCGTCTATCTATAAATTATAATATTCTCTCCGTCTGTCCGACTCCGTGGCATATCTCGAGAACCGGTTCAGCCGACCCACTTCATTCTTTGTGGGTGTATTGCTGAGGAGGACTCAATGGAGTGCAGGGTTGGGTGTGAAGTTGATGAATCAGTTATTTACAGCTGGTGCACATTTTAATTACATTTTTACTGTTTTGTGTCTGTTTACTGTCTGTCTACCATGACAAACAACTTCCTTAAATGAGACAATATTATAAAGGAATTATCCTCTGATATAAATTGTACTGTAATGTGATGTGAATTAAAAAGGAAATGAATGAATGAATGATGTGCTCATTGTGGCCTCTGATAGCATTGCATCTAAGGATTGCATTGTGTTCTTCAAAAATCACACCCGTGTGAAGTGAGGGGCGCTAATATATTAAAGTCTAACTCATGTTGATGTAATGGTGATGTAAAACAAATGGTGTCAAAACAAACATTAAATTATCTTTACTGTTAATGGCATTTAATGTTTGTTGGGTACAAGATGACGTACATTTTCCCTTCATTGTCAATGGCGTTTTTAAAACAATCATTGAACTAAAAACAAACATTAAACCTGTATATAGGAGGAGCTAGCGCCCCTCAAAAATAATGTGAGCCCTAACCTTAGGAACATGGGATCAACTTTGATCAGGCCATTCGATTTGATCATAATAGTTCTGGCCTCTTTGAACAGGCTTACTGTCATTTTTAGGGTTCAGTTTAAAGGGATTGTGACATTAAAAAAAAGGTTTTGGAATTGTTCTTGTTTTTTTTAGGTTTTCTAATCTCAATTGCACCCAAAAAACATGAACTTTTAACATTCAGTAGATTTTCTGTGATCTGGGGTTTTCTGGCTCAAACAGGTGCTCTGATTTGCCGGCAGTAAGTGACATCACTTACTGCAAATCCCATATATGTCAATGGGATTTGCCAGCAGATGTCACTGTTTCACTGTGTTGCCTGTTTTCATTGTAGCTCAAAAGGCCCAAAAAAACCCAAAGAAAACTTCAGACCACAGAAAATCCACTGAATGTTCAAAGTTCAGGTTTTTTGGGTGTAATTGAGGTCATAAAAACCTAAAAGAAAAAAGAAAAATAAAAATAAATGAAAATTAATGTCATAAAACCTTTAAGGTCCTGGTGCTCACTTTGAATGCACCTGAATCTTAGTGACCTGCCCAGTAGGACCCTAAGGTCAACTTACCAGGGTCTATTGGTCACTCCTCGTACCAGGTACCACCAAAACTTCTACATAATATAGAGCTACAAGATCCCCTTTTGAACATTTGTACATTGTCCCACACACCTGTCATCAACCTTTAGGTGTGCATCTAAAAATGACTTCTCTCTGTGAAAAGTGCTATACAAATAAAAATGTACTTAATTACGGAAAGCTTTCAGTAAACTGTCATCCAAGATTGTGCAAAAGCTCCTTCCCTTTTATGAGATATCTTGCATGAGTGTCGAAGTTTTGGCCTAAGGGTGGCATTAGAGGAAAGTTCCCTGTTGCCATAATAGCCAGCTACTAGTTTTCAATATCTTGTTTGGGACATATTGGGCAGACTGACCTACTGATCGACATTGACATCTTATATAACATATTTCACATTATGAAAGTCCCAGTCATCCATCTTTAATTGTCCCTGGACACTTCATTTCTGCTTACAGCTATATTCACAATTGTTTTTGCTGACCCCTGGCAGCTCCGACTCTGCTGTGAGTTAAGCCAATGATCCAATTCCTTTTGGAAACCTGGCACAACAGAACAAACATTCCCATGGTAGCTTCCACTCTAGCCAATAAGGATATTGTCCTTGCATTTCTAATGGAGTGAAATTATAATTTGTAAGGCAGATGAGAATGCAGCTGCTACGTAATTTTTGTCAGTTGTTTTGGATTATTGAGGTCACAAGGTGTTTGTGTGTTTTCAGATTGCTCCTCCTGAGCAATTAAATTAAGATATGATACATATTGCATCATGGAACGAGTTCCATCTAGTTGCTGTCTGCACGATGAGCTTTTTTCCAGACAGACTTTCAACGAGCTCAGAAGCCACGGTAGAATGGCTGGCCTTAGTCCAAAGGGCAGAACACTTGGCTCGTGGTGCTTCTGTAGACTGCTTTTGACTCTGCGTGTGAGGTCAGCCATTTTTCAAATCAATATCATTTGTTGAAATGAGGTTAAGGGTATGCAAGGCACATCTCACGTGGGGGGAGAGTAAACTGTCCTTCTTGTTCGTCGGAGAACAGCACTTTCACCAACTGTGAATGTCACCTCTTCATCTTCTCGACCCTGCTCTTCCTCTCCCTCCTCCTCCGAATCTGCTGCAGGCAGAAACATGGACTCTATCACCATATTCCAAACACCATATTCCGTGACCTTTGTCTTCTGCTGCAAGCTGTGTTTTGTACTGTTTTTAACGACCTTGAGTGCCCTGAAAGGCGCCTTATAAATAAAATGTATTATTAATATTATTATTATATATTCTGAAAGCCTTGACAAAGTTTGACCCGTTGTCTGTGACTGTTGCAGTGTCTTTGTGTGACAATCCAAACGCTGAATGAAACTGTTCAATTTCACCAGCCACAACATTGTACGTGTGTCGTCCTTTGATTCGTTTGCAGGCAATAGCTGCTTTTTGACGAGAGAAATCGCTTGGGTTTACTGTACCCCTGAAAAGATACTGTACAATGTAAGAAGAAGGCCTGCTACTTTTGAAAGAATATGGGGCAGGTTCTTTGAGGTTCTACCTTCAATATCTCCTCTGGGTTGATTTAGTTTGAATTTTTATTTATATTGTTATTTTCATGTATTTATCCGAGTTGTTGCTGTCAAGAGGTGTTGTGTACAATACAGAGTAATGAGAGCTGTGTAGTTTTCCTTTCTGGGGTTGGGGTGGGTGGGGGGGGGTTTGTGTTTACTGTTTTTTGTCTTTTCTTTTTTGAGTTTGTCTTGTCTTGTTTAAAAATAAATAAAAAAAATCATGATTCTGTAACTCACTGTGGTAAATATCTGCACTATCAATAAATAAATCTTAAAAAGAAAAAAAAATCGCTTGGGTTAATCCAATGGGCAGTCATTCCCATGAAGCTTTTATTGTGGGCCGTCCAAATGTCAGCGGTGGTTGACACATATTCAACGCTCTCAAATGTCTGCTTTAGCTCACTTTCCATCGTCTTGTAACAATTGTCCAAATATGTTGTGAAGGTTTTCCTGTCTGTTATCGGCTGTTCGTTACCCAATATGGGTATTTTGCACAGTATTTTTCGGATTCAACCGTTGAAATTGGCAACATTTCCTCTACTATGTACGAGGCAACAAGGCTGTTTACCTCTGATTTGGAATCCCTTCTGTACCGTCGGGGTCGGGCAACTCAACCCTGCTCTGCGGATCTCTTGCAACCAACTTTGTGTTCTTATGTTTCTTCTTCAGATGCCTCAATAGATTCGACGTCGTGTTCGAAGCAGTAGAAAGAAGCTTCCGACCCGGGCAAAGCCTGCATTTTACTTTCACATTCTTGTCTTTATTCTCCAACGCAACACTGCTGAAAGTGTCGTTATGTTACTCGTTACCGACCAAAGTAGTGTGAACGAAATATTTCGTTACTCATTACACCCAACTCTGTTTGTGACAGGCCTAAACATTCTCCCCTAGCTTCCTCCCCACACACAGGAACATTTCTGACGTGGGTTTTGACGTATAATAAATTAATAATTTTGGAAATATTCGGAGCACGAGCAAGTCGAGCATCCCTACCTCAACAAAGTGGAGGTGGATCATATGCCAAAACAATAAATGCTCTCTCTATGTTCAATTGTCCATCCATTACATGCAATGCTGCACTATACTGTATTTATTCATTCCTACTATAACTGGGGCCCTTTTCAGATGTCGGACTGACATGGACCTTAGAGTATACTCTAAGACATGGACGTGAGGTGGTGGAGAGTCGACAGAGGCACTCTCAGAACACCTACCGCCTGATTTATATTTTGTACGAAGGCATATAAATTAAGCATAAGACCAACATAGATGTATTTTGTCTCTAATGTGTTCACTGCCAAGTGAATGATCATTTGATTGAAATATTTTTAGTGTCACATTCAGTGCCATATTTTTTATGGCACTTAATGTGACTTTTGAAAGGAGCTTCTTCTGACTTAATTGCTCACAATTTGCGTGAGTAAGCCTTACTCGTTTCAGGGATTTCATATCTTTGAGCTGATGAAGGTTTAATGCAGGAAACCATCTCATATTCATCAGGCAACTTTCTGGCCAGCTTCTCCATGGCAATATCATTATAGGGACCAGGATGCCTTTTACAATTGGCTTCTCTGAACAGCACTTTAATTCTCATAAGCCGGAATACAATTCTATACATCTATGAATGTTGCAACATTCATCTCTGGGTTTCTGGACGCACTACTATAATTGAGAATGTTTTATGACATCAGGACAAAAATATGGACCAGGACCAAATCAAGCCATTACTCGCAGGTTGTGAGAGTTAGCTGTGACAGGGAGAGCTCTGCTTTCAACCAAAAGGCCTGTGACCTATGATCTTCATATACGTACCAGTATTTGATATTCAAGAATTCCAAGATATAATATCTCAAGCACAGCACAGTTGCGTTGTCTGCATAGCGCTAGTAACGCCCCTGCCGTGGAGCGTGTCTTGAGTGTACAGGGTTTGATGAGGTCAGCTCCAAATATGGAGATGGAGGCGTGATGTCAGGCGTGACCATATGGAGGTGTGACGTAACACACGGAAATTGGAGGTTGTCATAGTAAATGCGACCTACAGATGCATTTAGAGGGGGAAATAGTTAGTTGGTTAATTATAGTTAGTTTCATTTATTGTCCACGTGTGGAAATTTGTCTTCGGTCTCAACAACAGTAAAAAACAAACGGTTACAACAACAGCAACAACACTTACACAATTATTTTCTCATGGCAAATAAGTGCAGGACAACAGTGGCAAATACATTGGAAAAACAACAAATCTAGCGAGACATGGTATCATTTAGTGCAGGGATGTCAAACTCAAATACACGGTGGGCCAAAATAAAGAAATTGGTAGAAGTCAAGGGCCGGACTGTGTTTCAACACACAGGCACCGCGGTCAGGAGGACGTCCCAGGCAAATATAGCAAAAAAGTAAATGCATTTAAAACTGAAAATGCATTATTATTAAGCTCAGTTTCCTGTTACGGTTAGCTTTTGGTACTTTGTACCGTCTACCAGAGGGAAGTAGTTTGAACTCCGTGCAGAGTGGATGAGAGGGGTAGTTTGCTATCTAGACAGCTTTTTTACGAAGTACCTTGTAGATACAGCCTAATTGTTCTGTCTCTTCCCAATGATTTTTGAGGCTAGGTTCACTATTCGCTGCAGCTTGCTTTTTCCTTTTACATTTAGATTGCCATACCACATTGTCATGTTAAAAGTCAAGTTTTTATATGTTTCCATGATATGCTTGCTCACTCTAAAGGAGTTGAGCTTGCGTGGAGGCGTTGGTTACAAGTTTTAAAAATCTGGTCAGTATTTTCACTGAAATTGCTGTCAATATATGTGCCTAAGTATTTAAAATTGTCTACCACCTCCACTATTTGTCCACCAATTGTAATGGACTGCACAGGTTCCTTTTCATGAATGACAAGTTCTTTTGTTTTTGTCACATTGATCCCTAAGGAGCTTTTATCGCACCAGTTCTGAAGAGATAACACATGTACTCTGTATGCTTCCTCCCCCGCTGTGTCCCCCTTCTTCAGCAAGGCAGCCAGGGCCATATCATCCGCATATTTGAACAAATGAAACATATCCTGGTCTAACTTGAATTCATTTGTATATAAGGAGAAAAGTAAGGGGGATAAGATAGTCCTCTGTGGAGCACCGGTGTTAAGCACAGTGATGTCGGACAGAGTATCATTAACACAGACCTGTTGAGGACGGTCAGAGAGGAAGTCTCTGACAAGATGGACAATACCTCCATTTACCCCTATGTCAATGAGTCTCTGCAGAAGGGTGTGTATCTGCATGAAAGCAGAGGTAAAATCAATAAAAAAGTACCCTGGCAAAGTGGGAGGGGACTTGGAGATGCTTTGACAGGGGGTTAAGCAGGCTGATAGTAGCATCATCAGTTCCTCTCTGACTTTTATAAGCAAATTGGAGATGATAAGCTGCTTATAACTCTTTCAAAACATTTCCCCAAAATGGAAGTAAGAGCAATGGGCCTGAAGTCCTTTTAGTTGAGTGGCTCCAGGCTTCTTGGGGAGAGGCACAATACAAGACATTTTCCATAAATTGGGCATTGTTGGATTGTCAAGCAAATACTGGAATAGCTTCAACACAATACCTTTAAGTTCATGAACATTTTCTTTCAACACTCTACCTCTAAGGCCATCTGGCCCAGGGGCCGTGTTGGGTTTAATACAGGAAAGGCTAGCTACAATTTCATTTTCACTGAATGTAATAGTGCACAGGTGAGAACGCTTCAGCTTGATTCAGGATGAAGGCAGGTATGTAACACCCCGATATTACGCGTCCCAGGAGCTGGTGCTGCGCTCTGCCTTCCTCCATCTGTCTCTCTCTGGTGGGGAGGCGCCTAGGTGCTAAATAACACATTTTTATGGCATATATATATATATAGTATACTATAATTGCCTTAGTTCCCACGTCCCTGCGAGGAGCAGCTGGGCAGAAGTTCTCCGCGGTGGAAAGGCCAGGTCGAGGCGAGGTCAGAGCAGAAGGCTCGGTCCCCCATGGTGGAGAGCTTCATCTTGGGGGAGAGGGGTGGGTTGGGGAAGAGTATGTTCACATTTCCAGAGCGGAGGGAGGTCTGTGGTGTGAGCAGTTCCTTGAGGTAGGAGGGAGCATTGCTGAGGTTGCACTGATGCGTAAGGAAGGAGGGAGACATTTTTCTGGTAGGATGAGTGTAGGATTGAGTTTAGGTTGCGCAAGTAAGGGGGACTGTCAAATCTAATTTTGACACTGACTAAAGGCCTGCGCGCCGAAACGCGTTTGTCTGTCTGGTATGACTGCTGCTGTGGAGCACTATCTTTATTAATAAAGACTCTTACTCGACTGGAAGTGCGGATTTAATTCATTTTCATTATGTAGCAGAACATCATAAAATGTAGTCCTAAACCACTTAATACTTTATAAACCAGGAGTAGTATTCTTAAATAGATTATTTAGCATACAGGATTCTTACAAATCAAGGGTTTAATAGTAGACTATATAAAACATTAAAAGATTAAAATAAGTATTGCCAGGATTATTTTACCTTACACACATTACATTGTGTGGGGTCTATAGATACTGAAATGAATGATATACACATCAATACAGTAGGCCTATACAGATTCTTCTTCAGAACATGGGCCGTGGCTCAGCGGTCCAGGCACCTTGGCTGGTAATCCAGTCTGGCAGTGTGCCGCGGGTTCGACTCCCGATCCCGACGGCCTTTACTGCATGTCACTCCCCCCCATATCTCTCCCCATTTCCTGTCAGCCTACTGTCTGACCCTCTATATAAAATAAAGACGGAAGCCGCAAAAAAAAGAACAAAAAAAAGATTCAATCCCTTGCCATTTAGGCTAACATACAGACATCTGTAGCCTATGAAACAATAAAGCCTGGGAACACCGACTAGGCCTACCGAGGCTAGTGTGCCAGCGATCACCCTCATTTGTGCCAATGTTGGCACCGATGCCAGGTTGCCTATCCCTGCTCTAGACTAGGACCTAGAGCAGGGATAGGCTAATATCATTAATTTATAACAATGTGAAAGGAAAAAAAGAACGGAAAAGGATATATTCGTGGACAATCAAAATATGTTGCCAGGGGGGCACAGTTGGTAGTGCTGTTGCCTCACAGGTAGAAGGTCCTGGGTTAGATTCCCGCTGGGGTCGCTGTGGGTGCTGGCGGCGTGTTCTCTCCTCCACGTCATCAGTGCCCATACCCAAGATGGGGTTGGCGAAAGGGCCTTGTATGTATGTATGTATGTTGACATGGCACACAGACTATCTAGAAATTAAAAACATTGCACTTTATTTCAAAAAGCTTAGACCCTTAACTATAGCACCAAATGACTAAGCGCTCTGTGAAAACTGTGAGAAAGAGAGACACCTCCTGGTATGATCCTTCTATTACAACTGCTCAACCTACAGCTTTCTTAAGAGGTATTGTATTGAATTTGGAAATTAATTGTCTGCAATAGTTTTGTCAATAACCATGAGCACACACGCTATGACTAACATAATCAGGGGACAGTGTAGTTGGGCGTTCCCTCACTTCTTCTTGGATTTAGGTTTTGGTCATTGGGGGAGGGGTGGAAAGGAGTGGAAAATTATAATTATTGTGCCAATTTCACCACTTTCAACCAGAAGACTGAAGACAAGTTGTTGGCACGCATAGGTAGGATCTCGTTTTAACTAAAGGATCGCCATAGTTTAGAGCTATAATAAATAAATAAAAAGGTATGGCATACCAATCAGCTTTTTCTAAAGGCAGAATTCTGCTAATGCAACTATAGTGACTACTCACAAGTAATTTACATGGCCTAAATGTAAACTCGCCTAGCACATCAAGGCAAAAGGATGTATCAGACATGTCTGGAGCCCTTTGCCTGTTCCCTCCTTGTAATTGTATGGACATTTAATTTACAGCACACCATTTGTGTGCACACTGCAGTCACAGGAGAAGCAGCCAGATACAGTTTAGGCTACTTGCTTTCACTGACCCAATTAGTTTGAATCTTATTCATTTCTGCAGTTTAACAGAATTTACCCTTCAGTCCATGAATACATTAACAAATGTAATAATGTACTGTATCTAAGTCAGAGTGACATCAATAGAGCCGATATTGGTTGAACTTTAGCGTCTTAATCAAGACGCTAACCCTCATGACCATCATCAAGTCTCTCTAACCATTCTACTGTCTAGAAATTAGACTTGCGCCCAGGACCCATAGTGAAAATAGCAGCTCTACAAGCTCACAATGCATCATGTGGCTATTTTCACTACTTTTTATGGAAATAATTAGATTTTATTGCTTGCTACAGTCAACATACAAAGAAGGTTAAATGGCAATCGTGGATAAAAAAAACAAAGTAAAGTAATTTCCACTGTGGTCCCTCCCAAGTGGACTTATCAACATAACAGATTCGTTTTGGTTGAATAAGGTGTGTGAGCAGAGGACAAATTTGGTTTAACCCATTCTGACCTGAGATCAGATTCATACGAGGTTTCCGCCGGACACACACTGGTCTGATGAACCCATTCTGACCTGAGATCAGATTCTAAAAATGTCAGTCGTACTTCGATTTTTCAAAAATAGCAGACCTACAAGCTCGTATCGCGCCACTCGGTGGCGCGATATGAGCTTGTAGATCTGCTATTTTTAAATAGCTAAAGCATAACATGATGCTGACACCAAAATGGGTGCCCGGTCAGAATGGGTTAAACATTTAAAAATGTATATTATAAGTGAGACTCATATGGACTATTGGAGATACAGTAAAATACACAAATAAACAGGCATATTTGTCCTTTGTAGTTAGTTAAATCAAGTCTTAAGAACAAAATGACTACATCTTTATGATGAATTCATGTTTGATACATTAATGAACCACACACACACACTACGTTTTACTTGTCATTCAATACCAAAAGAGTTGTTTTATATCATCAGTAGCCAATAGCCATATGAAACGCATTCATAACCAGGAACTTGAATAGAATTAGCCCACACGGATTCCTTGTTTGCTACATGACACCATCAGCTCAGTGAGGCTTTTGAACAGTTTGCTTCATAACTCCCGTTTTGTAATATATAATTTGTATACTTTAAAGCACAAGCCTGACATCTCACAAACACATTCCTCCTTTTGGAATCACACATGAGCAAGGAAGAACACAAAGCCCTCACAACAAAGGGGTAAAGGGAAGGCATTGTCAGTCATTACAGCAGGAGCCTATTGCACAGGCATTTTAACATTGGCATTCAAGAAATAACATCTCAATTAAAAAAAAAGAAAATGTTATAAAAAGGCAAAGAAAGCTAGTTCTAGAGACATGCATCTCCGTTCACAGTATTCATCCATCGAGACTAAGTCAAACATCCTGTCTAAGGTGATTGATTACATCGGTTTAGAGATGGTTTAGTGAAGTTTAGAGATGGTTATGAAGGCAAAACACTATTGGGGGGCCACAGTGAATTCGTTGGCTAGTGTAAAGGCTGTAGCAGCAGCATTTGCCCGAAATTATAAAACAGGTGAAAATGAACAGCATGCTGTGAGTGAAACTAGGATGGAGACTGGCCCTCGGCGGTTGCATGACACCAACCATGGAACTAGGGCTGTACTGAATGTCATTTTGACATTCAGCGCTTCTTCAAGCGTCATCACAGAATAAAAATCCTCAATTTGTAAAGTGTTTAACCCATTCTGACCTGAGATCAGATTCATACAAGGTTTCCACTGGACACACACTGGTCTGATGAACCCATTCTGACCCGAGATCAGATTCTAAAAATGTCAGTCGTTCTTTGATTTTTCAAAAAATAGCAGACCTACAAGCTCGTATCGCGCCACTCGGTGGCGCGATATGAGCTTGTAGATCTGCTATTTTTAAATAGCTAAAGCACGACATGATGCTGACACCAAAATGGGTGCCCGGTCAGAATGGGTTAATCTGATTAATTTAGTATTTTTATTGCATCTAAATCCCACATGAATAATCCATAAAAATCAGTGTAGCCTAAACATTTATCTGCAACTATGCAGAACCAATATGTATTATGTTGTATAGATGTTTGCTCGTTTTATTTTTCTCGTAGCATGTTGTTGTTTATCGTTGTTACTTTGCTGCTACAATGTCTGCAGAGCCAAATAAAAATACCTTTCAGTCTTATGTACCTTATGTACACAAGACGTATCAAATAAAGAACCTTGAACCTAAACTATTTTGTGCAGCCCTACATAGACTAGACTCAGTTTAAAGGGATAGTTCAGATTTGTTTTATTTAAGCTGTATGAAATACCATTAACATCACATGGAACAATGTTTTGGGGCGTAGCGACATGGACACAAAAAACATAGTTCCGTGTGATAGAGGGGTAAGAAATTAACGAAAGTTGCACTAATATTTTAGAAATAGGTCAACAATACAAATTACGTTAGTTTTGTGGATTAATTAACTTTTAATGCCCTGTGCCCCCCCACAAAATGACCGGAACGACTTAATATTTCACCAAAACCAGAGCAGAACTCCCACCACGGGACACCACGGGCAATCAATTAATACAGTTGCAACCACTATATTAATGGCGAGTATTTCATACAGCTTAAGTAAAAAAAAATCTGAACTATCCCTTTAACCCATTCTGACCGGGCACCCATTTTGGTGTCAGCATCATGTTATGCTTTAGCTATTTAAAAATATCAGATCTACAAGCTCATATCGCGCCACCGAGTGGCGCGATACGAGCTTGTAGGTCTGCTATTTTTGAAAAATCGAAGAGCGACTGACATTTTTAGAATCTGATCTCAGGTCAGAATGGGTTCATCAGACCAGTGTGTGTCCGGCGGAAACCTCGTATGAATCTGATCTCAGGTCAGAATGGGTTAAGGACTAAAGTCTAACAAGTAGGGCCTTACTCAAGTGCAAAAAAGGCAACCTAGCCTAACTTCAGCAGAACTTGAGGCAAACCGTTTCAACGCAACAGCTGTAAAATAGCCAGCTTAACGCCTCATCTATGCTTCACCGTACGCCGACGTCGCATACCTTTTTACAAGCTCACTACAGTGTGAGCTTGTACGTCGGTTGTACTCGGTGCGTTTGTGACGGCATCGTACTGTGAAGTATAAATCGGGTCTAATAGTCTCTATTTACTAGACGTGATCTTGTCCAGTCCCGGCCAGGCGGGGATGTAGTAGCGAGCCATAGTACCTTCCAGCAGCCTCTCCATCCACAGCGCCAGGCGGTCCAGCTTGTGGTGGATCTGCAGGGTGGCCGTGGCGCGAGATCGGCTCGTCTTTCGTGTCGGCCTCGCACCGGCGGCGGCGGCGGCGGCGGCTTCGTCCTCCGACGACTTGCTGTCCAGGTCTTCCCCGGTGTAGACGGGCTTAAAGAGACAAAGGTACTTTTTGTGCCCATTGAGTGCCAGAACGTAGCCGGTGTAGTCCACCTTGTGGGTTCCTCCCTCGTCCTCGTCCGTATCGATCTGCATGGCGTCCTGGGCGTATTCCAGCAGCGAGTCCATCCACTCGCTGTGCTTGTCGACGTTCAGGAAGGAGAAGTGCAGCGTCGCGCTCCTACGGAGGCAGAATGTGAAATGTGTACAACTTGATGCCAATATCAATGAACATGATAGCCTGACGAGCTTTGAACGGCTGTGTGTAACTGTCGTCCTTATCTCATCTACTACTATGGCACGGCAATGGCTTACTGCTCGGTATGGAAGGTGCTCTACTCACGACCGCAGAGGATAGTTAAAACGGCACAGCAGACAGCACGTCATCAGGACTGAGCTTTACACTCAAAGAGTTAAGATTCTGACATGCTGCGTGGCTTCTCAATCACCATCAACACAGGTCAGGGCCAAGAGAATTAACGAGTTGGCATCTATCTACCTGCGTCATGGTCACAGTGCTACACTGCTGGCCCTTCTCCAGGGACATCAGCGTGAAGCTTTTTATTGTGGAGATGAAGAGGAAAAATAGCTACTTTAGTTGCCGTCTGTAACGAATCCTCAAAGTAACATCTGCTCTTCGGAAATAAAATGCGGCCTGCCCTACATGCATGCAATATACATGATACATTTATATTAGGTAGCATGGGGCCCAAACACCCAAGGGCGCATTTTCCTAATGTTTACAATATTTGCATTTTGCTTAAGACGATCCGCTCACCCTGTGAAGGAGTAGACCTCTTTGGCAAATTTGCTGAGAAGAATATTCTTGGAGGCATCCGTTAGGACGAGCACTACGTTCATGTGCCCGGGCCTCAGCTTCACCAGGTTGCTGGTGTATGTAATATCTGTCAACTCTGTCACTTCCACAAAGTTCTTCTTAGGGGGCCGACTGAGGGAATTGAAACATAGGGAATTGAAAACATTGGTTCATATTAAGGCATGTAAAGCCACTAACCACACCAAAGGGTCACCATGCAACTCCTTGGGTCCAAACGGTTGCAAGGAGTTAAGGCTAAAACCACCCTTTGGTGTGGTTTGGGCCGTTGAATTCCATGCGTTGAATCACTAGGGTCAACATGGGTCAACGTGCAACAAGACAAATCACACCGCAGGGACAACGCTAAAACCGCCTTGACCCTTTGGTGTGGTTAGGGCTTAAGAGTGTTCAATCCAATTTTCTGAAAGATTTGAGGCACATTTTAACGATTTTTCAAAAATAGCAGACCTACAAGCTCGTAGCGTGCCACTCGGTGGCGCGCTATGAGCCCCAAAATGGGTTAACCACATAAACAATGGTTGTGTTATACTTGAGCACAATATATACTATACTGTAATATAGACGTTGACTTGCCTTGAAGTGCTACTGGCACCCTGTGACCCATTTTCTGTGTTTGTTACATCTTTTGGTTTGGGTTTTGTCGGCTTATCTTCACTTGAGTCACTGAAATCAGAAAGAAAGGCCAACCTAAATTTCAAGTTTTTTTTCCTTACGTTGTGCATTGGAATCTAACATATTAATCTTGATTTTTACTTTCTCGTCTCCATCTTGTATCGAGACTTTTGTGTACATGAAGATGAGGTGAGTAAATCCCACCTGAAAGCCTGGATGACTACAGTTCCAAACAAGATGAACAAGGCAGAGAAGATGAGAGACAGAAGAGGCATCATCTCACGCCTGCAAAAAAAACATCATCAAACATGTACAGGATAGTACAGGATTCAGTACTCACATCTCAGTCTATACAGCGGTATTATGGTAGATCACAATCTAATGAAGTTGCTGGGTTTTTTTTCTCACGATATTCTATAAAAAAGCCCCTGAAAAATCATATACATCGCAATATTTGTAACATGAATTAACTGAGCCTAATTGATTTCACTGTGTTGATACACTTTACCGGCATAACTGAACTAAATGAATACTTAGCCAACACTTACCAGTTATTATGCAGAATGTCATCGACGACTTCAGTAAGGTAGTCGTAAGAAGCATAGATCCACCGGATTACAAACATCTGTAATATAATACGAAATATTTTGTCCGATTTAGAATTGGTTGATGGGTTAAATGTAAAATTAACTAACCGTGAAGGATTAAATGAGGCCTTTCAGACTATTGCTCAGGATTCCTTATTATATTACAAATAATTTACGGAGGCAAACTCGTTGTTGAGCTCCGGCAGCGTGGCATCATAGTTGAGGATGGAAGGGTCCTTCTGGAGTCTCTGCAGCTCCTCCACAAGTCTCTGCCTGTCCTCATCACTGCCGTTCCATGCCGTCACCGGTTTGTACAGTGCCTTCCCTGCAGCGTTCCGTCTTTCTAGAATTACAACCTATACACGCGGACACAAATCCACACCACGTTTTGCGGTCAGAAACCGTACAAATAGAGCACACGGCAAGGACTCTAGAGTCACGTTTCTTTTAAAAAGGAGCACGTCCTCCTAGAATAAAATGGAATCAAAAATAAAAATTAGAAATAAAAACTAATAATATATATAATGAAATAATATCCACTCCTGCTCTAATCCCAGGTCCAAAATGTATTAATTTATTATTTCATATACATTTTGTATTGAGTGCATGGGGCAACTAAAATAGCTGCACTGTAAAACCGTGTCAAAGTGTCCCTGAGCAGAACACTTAACCCCCAAACTGCTCCCAGGGTGACGTTAAAAATAGTCGCCCCCACAGTCTGCTCCGAATAGTTAGGAAGGGTAAATACAGAGTATGAATTTCAGGTATGCGCAAATTATGTACTTGACAAAGATATCCCTACAACAACTAAAGGCATCTATTATTATTATTATTATGAACAAAAGATTTGAAAACAAAGGTTCAAGTTCCAAGGATTAAAAAAAAACCACAATACTAATATAGCTTATCCCATTCTGACCGGGCACCCATTTTGGTGTCAGCATCATGTTATGCTTTAGCTATTTAAAAATAGCAGATCTACAAGCTCATATCGCGCCACCGAGTGGCGCGATACGAGCTTGTAGGTCTGCTATTTTTGAAAAATCGAAGAGCGACTGACATTTTTAGAATCTGATCTCAGGTCAGAATGGGTTATGCATTGAAACAACAAAGACATCACGTCAAGAAGATAAATTCTACATTCTACACAAGCCCTGGCAACACATCCAGGATGTAGCCGTGGTGGGTCAGCACGTACCTGTGGTGGTGGTGGTGGTGGTGACGATGGCGCGCCGTCGGTGTTCTTCTGCATCAGGACATCACACAGTGGCTGCTGGAGCCTCTGGTAGACATAGGCAAATCTCACCACCTCATTGGTGTTGGTGGAGGCAAATGAGAGGAAGGCCTCGTTCCCCGAAGAAAATGTCTCTTCTTCGCCCGTCATTAACAAGACACAGTATCTGTAGCACAGATATGAATCGGATTGGATAAGTAAACACTCGATTATAGGAAACAAATAGTAAGCCTAAACGGTACAAAACTGTAAATCAAATGTTTTTCCTGGATTCTTAAAAGATTTTACATTCTTAGACACAGCGGCCTGTCTAAATGATGTCAGGGCTGCCCTAGACGAAAAAAAACGTTTTGTATTGCTTTATCAATCTGACAGCTGCGTTCAATACAGTTACCACTACATTCTGTTCATCCTAGGATAAATATCGGTAGTCGGTCAGTCATATATGGCTGTTGTCCTTTTATGTCTGTCTTTTGTGTGAATCTGTGTTACCTAGCCCCCTCTTGGCCTCTGCATGCATGTAGGCGCACACACACATACTGTACACACACACACACACACACACACACAGAAACTATAAAAAAGAAAGCATACTTCCTGCGTCGATGGAACTGTTTGACAGGGCAGATCTCATCAAAGAGCTTCTGATTCACAAGCCGTGGAACAAGAAGAAATTTGTTGTTTGATATGAACTCATCAATAATTTGCTTTTTCATTCCCTTGGCCTGTGGAGAACGACATGTCAAAAATAGATCAAACTCAAGTATTACAGATGTGAAAAGAACTTCGACTGACAGAATCACACATCAATATGATATTGTTACAGTATCTAATTCAATTATTAAATCAAACGGGTGTAAATGACTCCTGTCCTGTAGTTGTCTAACCTGTATAATGTCCGCTGGCTTGTCTGTGTTCTCCTTGAAGACAAGCATGGTGGGTGCATATGTGTTGATGTTGAACTGTTTCAGCAGATTAACCGTTTCTGATAGACCCTGGTCCACATATCCAAACTGCAGGTAGTCTTTATAAGCAAATGCTGTCAGCTATGGAGAAGGACAAAATGTGGTCACAACAAACACTTTTCTCCGTGAAAAATGCCATGAAATACATATCAGGGAAACCTTTCTGGGAGCACGCAACATACTTTGTACAGCAGAGGAACTCCAGGCACTTGGTCGAACAGAAGTACGTGAGGCTTGTTGAGCTCATGCCAGCTTTTCAAGAACTGGAGATCATTCCTGTCTGTGACCTGAAACACAGTTTACAGATATTACCTACATGCCAATGCATTTGTTGATGAAGAAAGATAATTAGTGGAAAAACCTTTCCCTTCAATGTTCAATTATGTTACAGTGTTCCTCTCTGTAGGAAGAAATCACTTTATTATTGTTAAAGTACTAGTGTATCATAATGAACAAACACTAATACTTTGTTGTTTGTCAGTACCTTCTCAACCAGTCTCTGGGGAAGGAGGTCTTCAACAAACTGCTTCAGGTGCTCCTTAGCCAAAGCATAATGGAAAAATGTCACTTTGCCATTAATAACCCCAAGTATTGATGGTGTGCGGTGAGCACCAAGGTGATTGGCTAGCCGTCTTTCATAGCCCACGTCCACCACGCCTATCCCCACTCCTGTGAAAATCAGACAGACACACAGACACAGACACAGACACACACACACACACACACACACACAATGACATTTTACTATGTCCTTAATATATATACCTTAGAGGTGTGTGGAAATAATAAAAAAGTCCCCCCATTCTGTGTTTCCTAGAACTGGAGGTCTGAAAAAGATCATTAACATGGTGAATCACATCTTGATGATGTCATCAAGATGTGATTCACCATGTTAATCTTCTTCTGTCCGCACACTGTTGACTCTGAGTAGCTCCCACTGGAAAAAGGATGACAACGTTTCGACCCCTTATGGGTCTTCGCCAGGTATATGATCCACCTTCATGAAGACTAAGCCAGCTGAATAACATAGTGGTTCTCAACTCTGGTCCAGAGGCTTTTTCAAACCTGGCTAAAGGAAGTGGATGAAGTCGCATCCATGTCCCTTGTTTCTATACGACACTGCTAAGTTAAAGGTAAAGTAGAACACTGTGAAATCAATTAAATTAGCAGTACTAGCAGTGCATTAAGGCCAGAAAGGTATTTACCTAGTGTCTCCATCTCCTGCACCACCTCCTTCCAGACAGGCTCGATGTGAATGCAACTGAAACACCAGTCCGAGGTGATCTTGATCAGATATGGTCTCTTGAAGCTGTCGGGCACCACATCATTGACATACTGGTTGAAGTGTAGTGTGTATTTGCTGTCAGCAAAGTCCCTGCTGTTCTTGTTGTTATAGGGAAAGTTAAAGAAGGACTCGTCAAAGTAAAAGTTGTCATGGCGATGGCTGTGGTGACCATATGGCTGGGTGTCGTCAGTCTGTCCATATCGGTCGAAGTTGGCACGCTTCTCTTCGTTGGATAAGATCTAGATATTTGGGAAGAACATGTGAGTATATGGACCTTAGAGCCTGGTTCACATACAAGCCAGGTGCCAATGAAGACCATTGGGTCAGTCTGCTCCAAAGAAAAAAATAAAAACTCAAAAGTCTAACTAACCTCATAAGATTTGGTGATCTTGATGAACATGTCTTCTGCATCTGGGTTTTTGTTTTTGTCTGGATGCCTTTGAGGGTTGGGGATGGGGGGGGGGGGGGCAATAGGACAGTTATCCATTAACATACTGTAGATTTAGTTATGGAAGGTATGGTTTATCCTCCATAGTGGAAAAGAGCCATAAATGATTACTGTAAAAGGGAATCGGTACCATTCTTTAGCAAGTCGCTTGTAGACTTTCTTGATCTCAACTTGGCTTGCACTTCTGGTTACTCCTAGGATTTTGTAGGGGTCTGCCTCATTTGCACCATATCCTGCCAGGAGTACCAAGAGGACCACCGCAAAAGCCAATGGCAAAGACATCCTAAATCGTACCATAATCGTCATTCGTCACCTAATAAACATAAGCAAGGTTAGTGTCCATTTTTTCTAGACTCAAATGGGCATTTTGACAATTAACCCCCATTATGTTTTCTTTGAGTATGCTTGCAAGTCTTTTTTTTTTTTTTTTAAGATATTTTTTTGCGGCTTACGCCTTTTATTGGTTTTTTGAAGGGACAGACAGTAGGCTGACAGGAAACGGGAGAGAGATGGGGGAAGACATGCAGTAAAGGCCGTGTCGGGCTCGGGAGTCGAACCCGCGGCACACTGCGACTGGTTTACCAGTCGGGTGCCCAGACGGTTACGCCACCGCCTGGGCAATATGCTTGCAAGTCTAAAACAACCTCTGTACTTAGCCTTGGATCAAGACTATCATACAGTAGATGTATTTTTATCAAGTCTGACTTTTACATAATCATAGCTATCGTATTCAAATGTCAAATTAAATAAAATGCATCTATTGTAGTCTTGATCCAAGGATACTCTGCACTGTACATTATGATACAAATACATGTTAATTATTGCCAGTACAAATGTGAATTTGACAATCTTAACCTGTATCAAATAAAAGCAAAATCAGACACCCAAACCAGCAAATTAGCCAAAGAAAACAATGTCGAGCAACACATCAAATCCATCATTACTAGCATTATCCAGACTGCAACAAGCTTAATTGTAATAATCTGCTAACCATGCATTTTTCCCCCCACACAAGTTAGCAATAGCTATAGCTTTATCAAATCCAAGGCCATAATAATTATGCATGTATAATCAATCACCTCAAACAAATAGGTTCAACCGATACTATGCCACATGTTTAACGTCATGGCTGCTCCGAATGATGCCTGTCAACGCGGAAAAGAGCGCAGGTTGCAACGGGTGTGTGGAACAACAGCATCTTCTCGCAAGTCCGGACCTGATGCTTTGAGGAGGAGAGAGGACTATAGACTGGAGAGGGGAGGCGGTCGGGGAAGGGAGAAGGCGAAAGGAATGTTGGGAGTTTGAGTATTTCATATGAACAGTGGAACGTATGTTTCAACTTTCAAGGGTTGGATTATATCTTCACCGTGCTAACATCGCCTCACCAGGCTTTATCACCGTGTAGACTTTTCCTTTTCTCAATGGCGTTCCTGGATAAAAGCCGGCGTAGCCGCATACGTGACTCACGAACAGGGGCGCGTGCCCAACCAGGAAACTGTCATTGTAGTCTTAAATTCAACCAATCAAAGCCATCATTGATGTAAACAAGGAAATGTAGAATGTAACCGAGCGAAAATATCCGTGGCTTGAGTTCAGTTGACGAAGACACTTTGATGCAAGTCTCTACAAGTAAGTTGCTTGATTAAAAAAAAATACATTTCCATAAGTCCATCTAGCTATGGACCAGAACTAGCGGCGATCATATGTCTTCTCTTGTATATTATTGTATGTCTATGACAGGACTACAATGTAAACAATTAAGCTCTTATACCCTTTTAGCACCATTCCAAACGGAGCTATATTATTTACAAAACTTTAAATAATGTATTCAATCAATCATAAACGCAGTTGTTCCAGTTTAGCCTTGGAAGACTATAGATGTAAATGAGTAAATCAGTCTCGATAAATTACATCTGATAGTCTTCTTGATCCAAGACTACGTTCACGGTTCCATGTTGTGATTGTGAATCAGGTAAAGCAATGACTCATGATCAACGTAAAACCTACCCGTTTCTTTGTTTTCACAGGGTTGTTTCTTTCAAATCTTCATCTTTGTTTTTTAAAATGGAAAAAACGCATAAGAAGATTCTCCAGCGTAATAGGACCAATCTTGTGAGAGATTTAAAGCCATCAGATCTCTATGACCGACTTCTTGAAAAAGGAGTTTTCACCCAAGACATGATCGATGAGATAAAGGTATGGCAGTCCTCTATGGCTGGTGTTCCATACAGTCCATAAAAACACAGCCATAGAGAACACTCAATATATTATTTCTAGGAGAGATCTAGCCCCTTTCGGGACCCTACATAAAGCTTTTCTGAAATTTTGATGAGTTTTATGTTGGGTCCCTGGTCATGACTATATTTTCGTATGGGAATTCCGGAACGCGGAAGTAAACATGCTCTCTAAGATCAAATCTGCGCCGTTTGACGGCCTGTTTTAGTTTAAGTTATTCTGAATTCTGAAAGTACCTATACATTCCGCTGCGAATATCTCCTGTGGCGCGGAAGCCGTTAAGTATTTTTAATCTTTGTTTGACCGATTTGGTCGCTTTATTTCTTGTTTGTTTACCGTTTATTGTACCGCCTCCCGGTGTGCGGTTGGCTTGTGCGGCTACGTCCCTGCCTCTGATCTGCTGTGTCATAGCTATAGCGCCACTAGCTAGCCAGATAGGCGGTACAATGAGGTGTCAATAAACAAGGAAGGAAGAGATTAATCCAAGCTTCCAAATCGGGCAAACATAGATTAAAAATACTTAACGGCTTCCGTGCCACAGGAGATATTCGCAGCGGTATGTATGGGTACTTATACTTCACATATCAGAAAGCCTCACACGGAAAAATGTCGTCAAAGAGCGCAGACAGGCGTTATCCAAGTTGTTTATGTTTTATGAATGGCCGCGTACCAGGTGGCATGGTAGTGATGCAACAGGACCCAATGCACTGGGTCGAACAAAATGTCAGAAACTTCAGTAGCATTGGGTTCTGCTTGGAGGGCTAGGAGAGATCCATCCTGCAGAAGTCTAATTGGAAGCGCTTCATCCATTGCTCACTAAATTGCTGCGACATACAAAATGCAAAAACGTGTACCGGTATCTAGTAAAATATCCACAAGATTCACATTCTATGTAGGCGACAACGTATTGACGTCGGCACTGAATACATCATCTAATCTTCCTACAAAATGACAGGTGTGTTATGTTAAGGTTGATGTGGGGTAATTAAACACACTTTTTTGGTCTCCAGACCATTTTTGTCTCTCCAGACCAGTGAGCCACCCATACTATATTTGTGTTTAGATAGACAATTTATTGTTTCTGTAGGTGGTATTGCGACCACAGGTCGCATTTACTATGAAATCGTGCATTTCCCGTCAGTCAGTCAGTTGTTTAACTTGTTTGGTTGGTTGGCCCAAACTCCAGAGTAATCTAGTTACTAGATCTCCACTCTCTTACTAGATTCTAGTAAGAGAGTGGAGGCACTCTCATTGACTCCCATTGTAACAATGGAATGCGGAAGTGCTCATTCTATCTCAATGGGATAGTTCCAATGTTTGGAACTATAGCCCTGCGGCAAGATCATAGCGTGTCGCCACTCTCTTACTAGATTACTCTGGGTTGGTCACCCCAGGCATGTCCATATATGGTCATCACGTGACATCATCAGGGATGGAGATCACTGATGTATGGGGATCCCTGATGTCATCAATATTGGCCAGCAACATCTGACCCATGATCTGACCTCAAACCCTTAGATCTCCATATGGAGCTGACCTGTTCTGACTTTCCATATGTTGATCTTTCCCCATCCATCCTTTCACTTCGATGTCTCCCTTTTGACTGATGGCTGTCCATTTAAACTCTAGACGGGCCTGCCCCAAAGTTATTAGTGCAGCTGCGCCTGGCAGCCGGCGAAAACTAGAGTTCTCAACAGGCCCGAAAATTAAGGCCCGGCCCTACCTGGGCCCTCATCAAACCCTGTACACTCGACAGTGTCGACACTGCCCCCACTGCCACCCTTAGATCTCCATATATGGAGCTGGCCTGTTCTGACATTCCATATGTTGATCTGACCTCATCAAACCCTGTACATTCAAGACACACTCCATATATGACCAGTACAGAATTCATTCCATATATTTATCTGACACCCCCCCCCCCCCCCCCCCATGCCAAAGCGCCAGCACTCGCCCAGCAGTCTGCTGTCACCCAGGCAGGATGCGTGCACGCGAACTGGCCCTAAAGTTACTATAAGCTTGTCATTCCTATCCCCTCTCAGAGCTCGGGGACCAGACGGGACCAGGCCAGACAGTTGGCCGTGGATTTGGAGACCCGTGGGAGTCAGGCTTTTCCATTATTCCTGGAGTGTCTTCAGGAGACTGGTCAGCAGGATTTGGCAGAGCTCCTACTGAACGGACAGGCACCAATCCAGCCTCTACCTCCACCACCCATCCGTGTTGTCCGTCCTGTGGTCCAGCCCCTTCCAGTTTGTGAGTGTTACGAATACAACCGATTTGTACTTTATGCTACTAATAATAATGTTCAAGTATCCAAGTGAGATCACAATTTCTTCTCCCAAGGAAAACATCTGAAGAACATTAATTTAGAGAGACTTTTTTTTTTAAACCCATTCTGACCGGGCACCCATTTTGGTGTTGGCATCATGTTATGCTTTAGCTATTGAAAAATAGCAGATCTACAAGCTCATATCGCGCCACCGAGTGGCGCGATACGAGCTTGTAGGTCTGCTATTTTTGAAAAATCGAAGATCGACTGAGATTTTTTTAATCTGATCTCAGGTCAGAATGGGTTAATCAGACCAGTGTGTGTCCAGTGGAAACCTCGTATGAATCTGATCTCAGGTCAGAATGGGTTAATACACAAATAAGAAATTTGACGATAAACAAAATTCTTGTTTCATTACCAGCCTGTCCAATGGATGTTAATGACAAGTGTGCAAAAGGCACTGTCTCTGTCCGGCCAATACAGAGGCCCACCACTACTCCCACTCCATGTAAGATGATCCAATGATTTAATAAAGGTTTTTTTGATAAGAATGGGTTTAGATTTTTGAATATTTAATAATTAAAATAATATATTTATCGCAGCACCTGAGAGGGAGTATACAGGACTGAGGCCACCACCGAGAACAAGACGTGACAGTATTCAGGTAAACACGGTTTTTCTACACCACCCAAGAGGAAGACGCATAGATTATAATGTAACGGCAAGATGTATAAAGTTGTCATTTATTTAATCTCGCATCACATATTTACAGTACACAACTTCATCTAAAACTTCCCCTTCCCTTAATCTCTATGCTCATTTCAGACCTATAAAATGGATGCCAGCCCATGTGGACACTGTCTCATCATAAACAATGTGGAGTTTGCGCCCCAGTGTGAACTCCGCAACCGCACAGGGTCCAACATAGATTCCGCCAAGCTGGAGAGACGGTTCAAGGCCCTCAACTTTATTGTTGAAGTTAAGACGAACCTGAAGCATAGAGTGAGGATAATATTTTTCTGCTAACGAATACATAATGGAGAAAGGAGCACAACTGTTTGGCTGGAGCAAAACTCTCCAGCAACGTGCTCTGTTACAAAGGTATCCGGAGAACTCGACAGTTTTCCAACTCGCCGTGATTTAGTGCATTTTAGTTTTACTGCACCTTCATTTAAATTGCATTGAATTGAGAGAGAGAGGATAGTTGTTAGAGTTAACACTAGAGAAAGTAGGAATGCTAAAAGTTTAAACACCAAAGTACCAAAACAATGTAATTAGTAAACATATCCTGAAATGGTAGTACCATTCACAAACCCACCTTTTTATCATCATCTTGCTGACCATTTAATTGCACAAAAGAATTTGATCACTTTGGAAATGAACTATAACACCTGTGAGTTTGACATACTACACTGATGAAGACAGCATGTTAGCATAACGATGAAGACATTGATGAAGAATCTTCGCCGCGGCGACTTGGTAAACTGGCGAGTTCTCCGGTATTCGTTACAAATGGGTGGCAAAATAGATTAGACCAAGGCACTGTTGTGGAAATAATTAAAAAGCCTTTAATAGCCTGGCAAATGCAGGTATTTATTCATTTTTAATTATCGCTATGCATTAAGACTAGTGCCTTGGTCTCTTCCCTTTTGCATATACTGTATAATGGTCTGACCCAATATTTGTTAAAAGATAATTACCATTTTGCTCCACATTTCAGCAAATGAAACAGGCGCTGTCTGCTTTATCCAAGAAAGACCATTCACAATTTGACTGTTGTGTGGTTGTCATGCTGTCCCATGGGACAGAGGTAAGACGTTCTGTATTTTTTTGTTGCATATAATGCATACATACTTTTATTTTCACCCTCCTGCCATAACCTGAGATGTAATGATGGAGGTGTGTGTGTGGTATTGAATTAGTTTGATATTTATAAAATCAAATTTCCCTTGTTTGTAAAAAGACAGAGGTAATAGACCTTTAAAAGTCTGTGCCAGTGATTGCACCACAGAGCATATATATATGTATATTATTATTTATTTTTATTTTACACCTACAAATTTGCTGATCAGTCTAGCATCTTTTTCAACCATTAGCAAAGGGGTATGCTCCACGTAGTGCATAGAGAAGTGCTGTAAAAATGCAATCCATTATTATTATTATGTATGTTTGCAGGTACAACACAACCGCTTCCCTGGGGCCGTGCACGGTGTGGATGGACCAGCTGTTCCCGTTCAGCTCATCACAAACTACCTCAATGGCCAGCACTGTCCGTCCTTACAGGGCAAACCCAAACTGTTCTTTATCCAGGCGTGTGGTGGAGGTAACTAACACGGAAGATATTAAAGAACCATACTGATGGTCTTGAATGTTCTATTCATTGACTATATGATATACTCATGATTACAGCTGACCATTTCCCGTCATTTGTCAGATTTCATTTCAGAGGAAACCAATATCTTCCTTACACCTTAGATAATGTAAGCCAACATGCTAAATATCATTGTGTGCTAAATGTGAGGTTATTATAAAATCAATGTTAATTGATTTCTCAAGAGTTACATACCCATAAGGGTCCATTTGGTTCCTAATTATCATTTAGCTGTGGACCCCCTGGAACTCTCTCAAGGACCCCTAGGGGTCCCCGGACCCCACTTTGGGAACCACTGGTATAGAGGATTAGACAACATTCAACCACTAGATGTCGGTCACACTCTACTCCACATCACGACATAATGTTCCATATTTCCCTGAGATAATGTATGCATGCCGTTTGCATCATTGTAGCCTCGGAAACCCAGACGTTTTTATTTCCAGGGAGGAAAACAAAGTCCAAACAGAGTCCACTTCAATTCGGCATAGAGTAGCGCAAACATTGCTCACTCTCTGCTGATTTCTGATCGTCTGCACCTTTGTAAAATTGACATAAACACCTCTCTCTCTCTGTCGCTCCAATTAATTAGTCTCATGTCGCGCAGCTGCGCATAGTTTCTCGGCGGATCCTGCCGGGATCGAGCTGCCTATGCCATAAAAAGCATAGGTGAGTTGTCTGTTTAGAGGGAGAAATGTACCTTCCCCAATGGAAACTGAAGCAACTGGATAATTGCCACTGTGTGCCGGACGGGACAAAATTATGCAAATTATTGTTTCACTTTCATACATTTCTTGGTAAAAGTAATTATTATTTATTACTATTTAAAGGGACGCACCATATTCGGTTCCCAGAATGCCACACATGATGCAACCCCTGGCAGAACTTATTCTCATTATGTCCTCTAGGTGAAAAGGATACCGGCTTTGAGGTGTCCCCCGGTGAAGCAAGGCCCTCCATCGGTGGAGCAGATGACCAGACCGATGCTATCCCCACGTCCTCCAGTAGTGACTCTCTGAGCATGTCTGATGAAACGGACGCCTGCAGAGCCACACTGCCCACACCGAGCGACATTCTGGTGTCCTACTCAACCTCCCCTGGTGTGTGTGTGAGGGTAGACCTTTGTGCCAGCTGTGTGGTTTTTGTGGTTGTATGTGTGGGGTGTATTTCTTCTTTTTTTCTGTTTTTGTATATCATCGCTGTCGGACAGAAACCCTGTGTCTCCATATTTAACTTTTTATATTATTTCGTAAATGAATGCCCTCTTTCAAGTTCACCATACAAGAGTGTCGCACGAAAGTAGTGAAAATACTATAGCTTGTTGCATTTTAAATGCTAATTGCTTGTTGATCGGCTATTTTCACTATTTTTCACTATTTTTAAAATAATAGAAGAGGAACGGTTTTGGACATACAGGGTTTCCACATAGCAACGATATGCATAGTGCACATGTACTGTATATAGTATGATATTGCAATCTTTAATATCTGAGTAGGTTTTATACAGAACTGACCTGGTAATGCACCTCTCACTGTTTGAGGTCAACAGGTTATGTGTCTTGGAGAGATACTCAGGCAGGCTCCTGGTATGTAGAGATGCTGGATCGCATCCTTGAGGAAAATGCTGCTACTGATGATCTGGTCACAATGTTGATGATGGTGAGGTTCACTGCATTTAACATGCAACATATCATATTATTCTCTCTCAAACTATTAATGTTTCTTTAAATTGGGTGGGTGTTTGACTGTACGTACAGTACACCTCTGTGACATCTATCAGGGCCAAGCATGTGGTATGTATTATTGTATTTAACATTCTACAAAGATGCATTACAATATCTACAATCCCTCAGCACTCTGTTTCCAATTCTCATTAGCTTATTGCACATATTGTATATTGCATTTTGCTTATTGCTGGGCCCCCAATTTTGCTGCTTGCAGCTATATATTTTTAGTTTTTATATATCTCATTTACTGTTGTAGTGATTTCTAATTCCCACATTGTGTTTTTGTTGTCATGTCTGATCCGTGATTATGCTTGTTTTCAGGTTAACAATGAAGTCGCACAAAACTCTGCCTTGGGCCTCTACAAGCAAATGCCGGGTTCTTTTAACTTCCTCCGCAAGCTTCTGCACTTTCAAACTCAGCCACAGTGACAATGATCAACATGATTACCGTTTACTTTCAGGTAAAATGTAAGGTAGGGTATGTGATTAAATTTTTTGTTGAAACAAATTAGCTCAGTCGGTAGAGCTCTTGCCTTTGGACCACAAAGCCAACTCGGCGTATGAGCAGCACGGCTTGAGTGCAGCAAGTCATGCTGGAGGTACTGGGAGCTGATGGTAGGTGTGGCGCTCCACCCCAGCGTTCCATCTCCCAGGGGTCTAGCGCATTGCAACGAGGACAGACTCCCACGTGTTTTCCGGCTGAAGGGCCTCACACACCGTCTGCGAACGCCGCGCGTCAAAACAGCCGCCTCCGTGAACCTATCGCACACCGGCGGCGTCCGACGCGCGTTCACACCTCGCCTGGCGCTCCGACACGCCACCGTTCTATTTTCCAGGCGGTGCCGCGTCGCTGCGCGGTGTGTGTTGGGCTTTATACCGACAATAAGCCTCTCCCGACCTACTTATTTAACCCATTTTTTTGGGTGTTTTAAGCATTGTTATTCTTTAGCTATTCAAAAATAGCAGATCTACAAGCTCATAGCGTGGCACCGAGTGCAGCGCTATGAATTTGTAGGTCTGCTATTTTTGAAAAATCGTGAAAATGTGCCTCAAATCTTTGAATATATATTCTTTCAGAGTTTCTAACTCAAATCTTTGCTTCTAATTTTTGGGGTTTTTTGTTTGTTCTGTACCAGAGGCCTCCCTGTCTTTCCAGCTCTTCAATCAACTTGAAAATGTTCAGCCAATTTTGTCTGCTCAATTTTTAGTGCCATCACTTCAAATTTCACTTGTTTAATCTGTATTCTGTTCTGTTCAAGTTCTCTCTCCTTATTTGATAAATTGGGTGTCCTGTTTACTAAAGAGCAGGAGAGACGGAGAGAATCATTTTACTGAACAAACACTATAGCAATGAGTACTATCAGAATATAGCTCTATTTAACACTTATTTTAACAAGAAATATTACTTACCCTATCTTTAATATCTGTTTAACATGTGAATGAATTGTCTTCTGTGACCAATGTATACCTTGTCACTTGCCAAAAATAACTGATTTTCGGCAAGCTACAGTCATACAATCATGTACAAATGAACTCCATGTGTTTTTGTTTTTAATATACTTTTTTGTGTGTTTTTATAATTGTTTGTAGGATAAATCTATCCACACCAATATGGTGTCGTATGGATATTAGCAAATATCCGTTTTGTAAACACTAGAACAGATCTTTCAAACTGTCTCTGGAGAGGATTGTTGGAGATCTTACTCGCACAGAAAACGTGAATTGGACAGAAGCTGGCCTAAAGGAGCCATATTTTCCACTGACTGGATATAAGATTTACATTAATCTCAAATGTTATAGGGAAAACGAGACTCGCATCTGTCTTCTCATCTCTTCCTGTATAGCTTTATGGGGGTTATACTCTAAGGGCGTTGAACCCCACTAGGGCGGAAGCATTTTATATTCTTTGGCTGATCTTTTGCTCTTTGTCAAAGCTGTCCATTACAGCTGTGTATTCCAGTTGGCAAAACATACAGTGCTACAATTATTTTAATTAAATAACATACAGTAGAGCTAGCTAAATGTTGTTGGCTCTACAGTAGGGTCCCATGTCTTAATTCTATAATGACTAGACTGTAAGTGAAGAATCCTCATTCAGAGTCAATCATGTTTGGGTTTTTTATAGCTTGCTGCTAAGCTTAGAGGTGACGTTATGGAGGGCTGATCCTGTGCTATTAAATTTGTGTTCCAATGTTGTCTCATAGCTTTTGAATGCAACTCCAGAAGGCTGTTGTATTGAACTCCATATCCACATGTAAACTCCATCTAGAATGATGCTATGTAAGCTACCCAGGAAAAACTGTGTATTATTTTGCAGTTTCATACTTTCGTACTTGGCATTATTCTAATTGTGATCGTTGCATACTCACCAGTGTTGTAACAACAATTATAGTGAACATAGAATTATTGGAGACCAGTGTTTAGAGGAGGGAATGTCAACACAGAGAAATATAGTGTTTCTTGTGCAATATGGTGTTTGAGTCATGGGGGATTCAGGCTGTTGAGGATAAACAAGTATTTTATACAGCTTTTTCGAGAAGTGCATTGGATTTGGGAGCTATAATGATAGGTTGAGAGCATGAACTCTGTACTCAACATATTGGACGCAAATTTTCCAGGATTTATTTGCTGACAAGCATCAAGGGAGGAGCCCCTTAATCACACCACTGTGGTCTCTGGGATACTTCTCATATGAGGGCAAATTGAAAGAGCAGCTAGCCACATGAAGAGTCACTTTATCGATTCTTGTAAGTTTTACCCAAGAGAAACCGAGAAAGCACAGGAACAAATCCTTGCCATGAGACCTTTACTTGTAATAAAACTGTTTGTTATCTTTACTATTGGAATTCTACACTATCCTAACCCCAGGATACGCTCTAGAAGTCAAATGAATCAAAATGGTAAATTAATCCCTCTGCAAGTGCCACATTCTGAAGAGGCACACATGCCTTATGGCCCATACTGTTCAGCTCTTATATTAGTTTGTTTTTGGAGAGCAAATGAGACCCCTTTTACACTTCAGTTCTATTCAGGGTTCAGCTCTTAATTGGCAGCAGCTGCTCTGAATTCTCTGAGGGACTTGCTCTTTGCACCAATTATATGAATGAACACAAGCGTACAGTAACTACACTGTCACTTTGTCTCGGTCTCGACGAAAAGTTACTATTTCAATATGTTTAACTTAATTGTGTTTAGTGTATATATGTGGAAGAATAGCAACACAGGACTGAGAATTATGCCCCAGCTTTTCCGTGATGTTGGAGTGATGTACCGTATCTATTGCTTGACAAATACAATAGGGCAGGCAATTATATCCTAAATGTGCGATGCACCTTCTATGACCGACAGAGGGCAATAAAGCTCAGGGAAATCCAGAAAATGTCAGTAGGCTAAGTTGTTTGGAAATTGGAATACCTGCCAAAAATAAAAAAGGTCTTAAGGGCCGTGGGTGTTTATTCCAAGCTCATGGTAATTTATTTATTGGGGCCTGGGGGTGGGTTAAAAGATGGTGTTCAGGTGTATAAACAATGAGCATTATGCAAAATCAGACATAGCCTATACTCAAGACAGCACAAAAAAAAAATTAATATCTTTCTCAATTATTCTTAAACATGTCCATTGTCCAAGTTCTGATTGACAATTATAAAGTTATGTGGTGATTTATCATTTGTTCTCAGTTAAAATGTACACTTTACATTTTTGTTACATTTGTAGGTTAAATTGACATTTGGGAAGGTCACGGTGTAGGATTTACAGTATATAGCCTATAGCCTATCTATATTCTGATCCAAATCGGAGCATGATGTGATCATGTAAAGGCCGGCCCTTGGAGGTCTAGGTGGCGTCTCGCCGCTTTGGGATTAACTGTCTTTCAGCACTCCCCGAATTCCATTCCGCCTTTTACTCGGGGCAGAGCGCTCGTGTATGTGTATCCCAGCGTCGGACTTCTCAGTGACTTGCCCTGGCATAACAAGTCGAAGTTTTGGAGCGCAAGAGAAAGTGGAGCGATTTAGTAGGCGCATTTTAAACATCGTTTTGCTTTGATTTTCACTCAGAACAAAACACTAGAGGATCGCTAATTGTTGATGAAGTCCCACCGGGTGCGGGACGCACAGGAGCAGTTTGTTTTTCTTATAGAAAAGAACATTTAAGAGGGTGCATACATACAACACACTACCCCAGTGGCCAGGAGCGAAGGACCTTGATTTTCCTTTCCCCAGCATTTGCAGCCTGTGCTGGGTTGGTGGAAAATGGGCACTCGGTTCCGTTCGATCTCTGGACTTATTCTCAGTTTGCTACTCGCATGCCAACTGGTAAAAGTAAGTATTTTTTATTATTCTAATTTGTAATATTTTAAACTTCTTTGAAAGTGGGATTGCAATGGTGTTTTTATTCATTTTATACGCAAAGAGCTTAGAAATCAGAGCCTGCTGTCCTATTAAAGTCAAAGCACAAGTGATGTTACTATTTTTGTTCAGTAAATAGAGCGGTCTGGTAGTGGAGCACACTTGCAAGTGGGCTGAAGATTCCAAACCACACAGTAACACCAGACTATAGGCTACTACAAAGATGCTTTTTAAAGTAATCTGACGAACTAGTCTAGGATCTCGAGTGGCGTGAAGGTGATCTAATTCTGTCCATAGAAACAAGCTATTCATAGTCGCACTGGAGTTTGCCTTGAACTTTCTCAAACTTACACCTTACGTCACCTCACTTTAGTCAACATAAATTAATCTAGCCAAGGGAATAATAATACAAAAGACAACGTAACAAAATAATACAAAAAAAAATGTAAATCAGGTGTTCAATGTCATGGGGTTCTATCCCAAATCTACTCTACTCCTGCTGGGAAATTGTCCAGTAGTACCGCTGAAATGTATTTCAGTGGGCTACTGTTTCTGATTTGATTCAATTAACTCATCCTTGAGCATGAAATGGGTTCTCTTCATATTGCTGTAGTCGGTTTATAGGCTAGTGTATCATTATGTGATTTGGGATAATAGAACATTGCTCTGAGTGAGAACCATCTACCAGTGGGTCTTGGATGATGGATAATGTGTGGCCTTGCACCTCTCTGCCCTCCATTGCCGGCTCCAGTTGGTGTGGTTGATATTCTGTTTGCTCACAAGGAAATACTTAGAAAATGGTAGAATGTTGTTTTTTGATGATGATTGATTGTTGATTGATTGAATACTTTATTAGTCAGAAATGTAAACGGCACAAAGGTATAGTAAGACATTGGCACAAAAAGGGACTAGCAGAGAGCAGACATTGGTGAAACCTTTCACCTGTCATGCATGCAGTCATGACGCATAGGATTCATACAGTGTTGGCCTCCAGAAGAAATCAAGGGTCTCTTATTAATCATAATCACTTTTTATCTCAAAGGTAATTTGAATGCATAGTAATTTGTCTTGGTGATATTGGTCCAAAGAGACAAAAGTTCTCAGCAGACTATAAGGACCACTCACAGTGGATGGACAGTGCAAAACATCTTATGGATGACAGGTTATTATACACAATTTATATGCATTCAACATCATATAGCTATGTGCTATCAGCTTATCAAGCGGATACCAGCATGATCTTATCCTCCCAATCAGTGAGATAAGATGTGAGATACATAACCTCCACAAAGTTATGCCTTAGAAACAGAAATGTGCACTCCTCTGAGTGCAGATCTCCACCAGACTGGGTTGCATACTGAGAGCTGTGTTAGTTGAGGTGCAGCCATCTATGTGTGACGGGCCATATGGGTTTAAGTGAATTTGCTTAGTTTTGAGGCTGATTTAAAATAAAATCACACTTGTGAAGTGAGGGGCGCCTTTTACTGTGGCTGCCACATGACGGCACGGGGAGCATACTGCAAACCAACATTAAAAGTCAATAGACTTGGCTGTCCCTGGGAGGGGGGCTGCTTAAAGCAAACATTAAACATCCATAGACTTGGCTGCCACATGACGTCACGAGTGAAAGCCAGATTTTGGAGGGGGCTATCGTCGCCCCTCAAACATTGAGTGGAGGTTTTATGCCGATTGGTCCAGAGATTAGCTGTTAGCAGATGGACAGACGGGAGCGAAAACATAATCCCCGCCCCACAGCCCGTTCCAGCCTGGCGGTAATAAAAACAAATCCCAAATTCCAGATGGGATGTTGCGATTGCTGTCAATGTCCAAGCTAATATTAAATGACCTGCTATGCCACGGTGTTATTATTGGGCATAACGATAGCAGGATAATTGAATTATCTGCAACCAGGAGCATCTGTTTCTTGCATTATGAGTTTGAACTTTGGCTGTTTGAGGCCCGCCTGACTCTGTCTCTTTGATTCAATTTGGCGTGTGTACTGGTGTTACTACGGACCTCCATTCAACCATCTGGAAGGAATGTCAAGGTCACTCAGTCACGCGATTAATTACATACATCCTGCCATGAACCATCAGTAGTACTTAATCGAGGGAGAGCACTATGCTGTTTAATCCTTCTTAACCTGGTGTCCCTTTTATAGGCATGTAATTACTGGTATAGGTGAACTGAACACAAGATTTTACAAAATATCTTACAACCTCACAACACTTTGTGATGCGACACATTGAGAACTTGTAGATCAGCTATTCTTTAAACAAATTTACTGAAAGCAGCTATCATGCATACAAAAATATTTTGTTTTGGGTTCATATAGGACAGATTGTGGCGCTCCTCGCTTTGAGGCCTATCTTGATCATCATGTGAACAACAGAGCATGAGTCACTTTGTTTTCTGGTGAATGGCATCAGGAGTGTGAGCAGCACTAAAGTGTCTGCAGTTGAACTGCAGACACTTTTGGATCATAGACATGTCCCAGTATAGACTGTCAGAAGTGTCCCTTACTTCATTGGGGAGGACTGGAGATCGGGGGGGCGCCGGGTGCCCTGGATTCCCATGTCTGTAGGCGGTGTGTGTGTGTGTGCCATTGTCATCTATTGTGTAACCCACCCCTTTCTCCACTGCTTACAAGCACAACTTATACAATAACATTTTGATCTTGTATAATTTGGTCCGGTGGCAGTGGGCAGGCTTATCCATTGAAGGGAAGTCAGTATGCGCAGTGGATTGCATTTGAGGGCGTTCTACCTGGTGTTTAATTCCAATTCAGAGTCAATGAGGATTTGAAGGGGCCCTTGCAGCACAGCAGTGCAAACACCAGCTCCATTCCACAGTTTGAAGAAGGTCTATCCCCCACCCCCACCCCCCTCCGCATCCCCAAGCCCCATGGGGATAATTGGTAGAAGACTGGGCTCAGTAAACATTGCATTGTTGAGTTATAGCCTCAAGAGACAGGGTTGGTGGTGGGACACTGTTCTGAAGTGACTCGCTCTTCTTCAGGCTCACTGGTAGGTACATATGGAGCGCAGGCTGGCCAGCAGGCGCATTGGCATTTGTTATTGACTCTGCAGTGAGGTGTGACTGGAGCCTGCCTGTGTAGAGGTCATAGAGGTGAGGACTCTCTGAACCCAACTCTGCTCCACAGTTCATTCAGCAGGGCCTCCTCATGATTTATTCACGGCCAAGGTTAGACACTTGAAGCATCCCCCTACCACCCCATTTCCTAAAAACCCACCGCTTTCAATTCATGACTCTTTTCTTATGCAAGTGGGCATCTCGGCTGTTCTCATGCGAGTCTGAACATCACCCGAGCTCAGAAATTACGGGGACAAAATTGATTGAAAGTTTACTCTCTTCAAAAGTCCATGCTTTCGTGCGAATGCATCAACAGGATTGATATTTCTCGCTTGAATTCACATTTTTAATTATGTGATTACGATTGATAACAAGCCTGGAAGGCCAGATTAAAAGCGACCGTGTGCATTTTAGATGGGTTATCCTGCAGTACATCCCTCGCTCAAAGGGTTTGCTTTTTTACCGTGCCTATCTTTGCAAACATCCCCCTTCCCTCAGATGTCTCCTCACAATACAGTGTCTTCTGTGGTGGTGGGATAGCTCTGCTTTCATGTACGTTGCTTCCATGTCTGACTGAGGGCAGACTCCAAACACAGCTGCAGCTCAGCTGGTACTGTAGAGGTGCCATGCATGTGCTAACATATTCATGTGTACACATATTCCTGGTGCAGCCTACTGCAACTAGAGACCAGCTACTTCCACTTCCTCTAGAGTCCATACTAGTGTATTCGATTTCCTTGAAACCACCTCTCTGGGCGGCATTTGAGCAACACGCTCATCTGTTCCTATTAATGATACTTGACCAAACCTACAGTAGTTTCAAAGCTTAAACTCTTTATCTGTCCTGTGTGTTACTTTTACATTTTCTTACTTTCATGTGACAATTCTACATTCATATGCTAAATCATATTTGGATAATGTTATTAATTTTCGTATTTTTCTCTTTGGATGTAATTATTCTGTTCCTTCATTTTGAGTTCTGGATGTTTGGAGATCAGAGGAGGAGGTTGGCTATTTGCGTGCTTCTATTGACATCTGTGTGTTGTAACACACACACACACACACACACACACACACACACACACACACACACACACACACACACACACACACACACACACACACACACACACACACACACACACACACACACACACACACACTCTGTGGGGGATGTGCGGGTGGTACTTTAGCATAAATTATTTGATTGCTACAGTATACATCTATACTTTGTTAGTGTTAGCAGAAAAAAGAAACCCTTAGGAGGAGCAATTCAATATTCAGAACTGGTGGGGGGAATCAATAGGATGTGCAGTATACATCTATATATAAAAAAAAGGCATACTGTGCTTACATTTAAAAGGAAGTTAAATCTTCTTTGTGGGCAAAGTTGTAGATTTTAGACTTCATTATTACTTCATGGATCAAATTAAGGCACAAGAGGCGATAATCATCCAAACTACACATATTTTCATACATTATACTGTATATACTACTTGAGTAGGGCACGCCTAGGCCAATATATTCCCTCTCTTTATATTACTGTTTTATGGAGCTAGAGGTGTCATAAACCAAAGTCATGAGTTCATGTAGAGGTCACAGATTGTCTTGAGGACAATGCCCTCTGTCTGTTCCAGCCTGCAACAAAGTAGCCACTAGTCAGACCCTCCCCTCAGCACCCAGTCTTTTACTGAAAACTAGTCAGACCCTCCCCTCAGCACCAGTCTTTTACTTTAATGACATTACTGAAGACTTGTATGAGTTAACAAAGACAAATCCCATTCCCTACTATAGGAAAAAGATGAGACTCAGAGCAAGCCCTTTTCCCATACATCTCCTTATCTTTCCATTAAAAGTATTTAAGCTGAAAATCACCTAGGGGATAGGATTCACTGCAGTACCCAGTGTGCATTCTGATAGATGGAGTTGGGAAGCAGCGACCTTTTTACATTTTGAATTTGATTTGGTGGGACTAGATGAAAACAGACTAGCATAGAGTCTGAACAGACTGTATATAGAGTCTGTCCAGCCTTCAGCAAAGCTGATGGATGTGAAACTTTTTCTATTCCAGTTCAAAGCTTGTTCTCTTAACTTTTTGCGATTCATTCAAATGCTAAGTTAACGGTATTGCACTTTCGCTTTGGAAGCACTTTATTGACGTCTGTGCCTTATTGAATCCTCCCATTGTCTGTTCTAGTGGCGTTGATGTGAAGGCCCATGGGTGTTCTACTTATTGCTCAGAAGAGCTCATGCATTGTCTTGTACTATGGTTTTTCCCCACCTTCTACAGATCCGCTTAACTTGCTGCCCTCATTTTCAACAAGGCCTTTTTTTGTGCGCGACGGAATGGATTTTGCGAGTGCACGTTAGTTTTTCTTCCGAGGCTTTAACACTGAGTTTGACCCTGCCGCTATCCCATAACAAATAATCCTCAATGTTTCTTATCTGGACTGACCACAGTAGTAGCCTCTCCACAGTCAACGCTGGGGTGTTCCCTTAACTCAGATATTACGCTTTCACAGGCAAAAGAATATATCAAGATTTGGCTGTGTGCTTCTTTTTCATGTGAGACAAGCCTGTACCTGCCGAACAGAGTAGCTTCCTTTTTGTTCCATATTATGTCCTTAGGCTTGGAGCAGTTTTTCATTTGGTTTAATTCCTCAGTGTATGAGTCAAAAGACATAAAGAAAAACACTAATAATAACTTCTTATTAACTTGTCTTCCTTTGCTCCTAAAATGGGCAAGGCATGTAGCAGCAGATTGGTCCTTTTACCGATGTACCTCAGCCTCTTGGGCTGCCTATATGACAGTCAGTTCAGTTTTGTTCAGTTGAGATGACCATGTATCATTTCTCCCCCAACCATATATCTCAAAACCTCCCAATGCATGAATGAATGAGCCATTGTAAAGCGCTTTGAGCACTTGGAAAAGCGCTATAAAAATGCAATTCATTACATTTTATTAAAACCTAATTTGTGTGGCACATGATGCCGGAAATGGCCTGCAAAATTGCGAGTAGCTGGCGCCTCAGCTCGTGACGGCACTGTGCTGACACAGAATATCGGTACAGTAGGTGTACAGTAACAGCAAAAGGTTGGGCAAACAGGTAACTTTTGAAGCCACTGCCAAAATATGTCTCAGTTTGTCTCTGAGTTGACCTGCTCAGTGCTCATGCTCTCATGTCAGCACATGAGCCCCTCCTCCTCTGCCCCTTTCTCATGCTGCACTGAAGAGGCCCACTGGAGAGGTAGGAGATAAAACTCCTGTGAGAGCAACACCGCTCTGTTCTGTGTTAGCATGTCAGCAGCTGTACCATCAGACATAACAACTCATTCTCTTTGCTGCGCGTGCAGTGCACTACACAGTACACACGCATGCACATGCCCAAGCACGCACGCACGCACGCGCGCACGCACACACACACACACACACACACACACACACACACACACACACACACACACACACACACAAACACTCACTCACACCTCCTTTCTTTCCCCTCATCTGCACCCACCCCTTTTTACTCTAGCACTGTTCCTAGTACTGTTTTTAGTAGATACACTGTAGCTACCTGAGTTGTTGCGAACACCCGTATCTTGGCTTTCGTATCTTATCATCTTTGTTCATTTCCTGCCCTGGCTGCATGATCGCCTCTGTGTCAACGTGCAACACTTCACCATACCCTGAAGAACAAGGGTGGAGGAAATATATCTTTAGAGAAGTGCCAGTGGGTCTCAAAGTAGGGTCAGGGGTCCTCAGCTAAAAGGTCTGAACCAAGACGTGGGCAGGATCCCATTGTTTTAGTGCAGTGATTTGTGATGGTCCGAGACTTTCTGGCCTTTGCTGAATTGTCATCCTGTTGAGGAAATGAAACCTGGAATTATCTGCAGGACAAGGGGAGCACATGCACTTCCCCCGGAGCAAAGTTTACTCAGGCTTTCCTGTGTGCATGTCCTGTCCCATACATACCAACAGTAATAACCCGCCATATTTGTTGTGTTTCCGCCGTTCCCCCGCCCCAACTTTTGTCTCCTTCTCCTCCTAAGCTTATGCTCTCTCTCTGAGGTATGTTTGGATTTGAAAATCTCTGAATCTTCAATCACGTCTATCTTCCTTCGAGTCATTCCTGTCTTACCGATAAAACTTTTATATACCTCCCCTGCACCTTTAGTAAACCCCTCGTATAGAGTAAACATGCTGGGAACGGGACATTTTGTTTTGATGTCTTCCAGAGAGAAATATAATTCACTTGGAGTGGCTGCCATCTGTTCAGAGATGTTGGTGTCAAAACTGCACAGAAGCACCCTTACGTTTTTTTTTCACTTGGCAAATAATGTGTTGGAAATAGAAATTCATAAATTCTCTTGGACTTCATCGCAAAGAGCCTTGCCAATTCCACAACCCGTTGTTATTATTCCTCTCACAGTAAGGTTGTGATATTTGCAGTTCTGTTTCAGCTGAGAGGACCCGTTTGCTTGGTAATATTTTCCATCCAGGTTCGTTGACTTTGATGTTGCAAGCCAAACTATCTCATCATGGAAAAGCTCTTTGATTGAAATACACTTATTCACATACTCTATTTCTAATGAAAATAGAATTTAAGTTGTATATCAAATCGCAGAGATATATAGTTTTGGCTATAAGCAGAGAACATGTTTTTCTAGATAATCTTTTAGCCCTGTTAGCAGCAGATCTTTGTGTCGGTTGGTTGGTCTGTCCCAGAGTAATCTTGCAAGAGAGTTGCGACACTCTTTGATCTCGCCGCAAAGCTGGTGCCTATGGGCTATAGTTCCAAACATTGGAACTATCCCATTGAGATAGAATGAGCACTTCCACATTCCATTGTTACAATGGGAGTCAACTCTCTTACTAGATTACTTTGGTCGGTGCATCCTACACATTGGTCCAGAACAACATATCTCAAAAAGTTCCAGATGGATTGTCATGAACTTTGCTGTGTACCTGTCATAATATAATCCAAAGAGGATGGCTCCTACTGATTTTGGTGACCCCATGGTCCTTCCGCTAACATCACCATTGCCAAAAATGTCTACTTTCTCATCGTTTACTCCTAATTAATAATAATAAGATGATCTTTAGCTGTGAACCTTCACGGTTCCCACTCTGCAGATAATGAACCGTACTGAGGTATACAGGTGGTGGCACCAACATGTCAAAATTGCACATAATACTGTATATCTCATAATGTTGGCAGATGCAGGATGCATCCTATTGATTTTGAAGACCCTGTGGCATAGACTGTAAAAAATATGGACAAAGTGTTCGCCGGGTCTAACATGAACGTAAAATTAAGCCTGTAATAATATGGTAATTCCTGATGTAAGTCGCCATCTTTCTAGATCCGTTTGGTACCAGCTGGCCATTGGCTGGCTCCGTTTTGGACCAGCTGGCCATTGGCTGCCCAGACAACGAGGCGGGACTTCCCCCCTTCTTCTCCGTTGGTTTTTATTTTGACTCGAGTGGGAGGGGAATCCCGATCATAGACTGTAACGGTAGCCACGCCCCTCAGAACATACGCGATGTTTTTTTTTCTTTATGGTCATTTTTTTAATTAATGGGACCATCATTTTCCAAAAAGAATATTATGACATTAGAAATGAGACTTTAAACTAGTAACTGGAAGAAGAAAGTATTCATGACCATGTTTATTAAGGTAATACAGTCTAGGTGAAGTTGGGCCAAAATACATGGGCCTCTATGGAGCTATGGGGCTTTTTGGGTCCAGTCCAGCGCCACAACAGGCCATTATATGAACTACCGATTTCAAATGAGGCTTCACGAAATATCTGGCTGACTGCCCCCCTGCCCTGTGGCCTTTCTTAGCACCCCCTTCAGACAATACCAGATACATTACCAGATTTAGTTGTACAACACTATACTGGAGACGTGCGGAGCACATTAAATTACCACAAATTTCACACTAACCAGATTTCGGGGGGGTTCTTTAAGTGTGTGGTTTGTTGTGAAACAGGGAGATGCTGGAGCAGATTGATAGATGTTGTGAGAATGTTTGGGAGGGAAAATCTACCCGTTGATAAGCAGGGAATGTGAATGAGTGGCTGAGTGCTTCACCAGATAAAAATCACAACTTGGTGCACCATACTGGTTACTGTACAAGCTCATTACTTTATGTTCTAAGCATTCAGACACTTTGTCAAATGTAGTCATTAGGAAACGGTTTCCGTATCTTCGCCATATAAGGATTTCAGACAGAAAAGTTTCCCTACTTGAGTCAATCCAATGAAAATATTGACACACAGGCTTCACGCCCTAACCAACAGTACCAACTCACTGATTTGAGTAGCTTTATAGCATCCATGTTTGACAGTGTTCTAGATATAGAATAGTCAACCCAATACCTGGCAGGCTTGGTTGAAGGCTGGATGTTGGCCATGTGGGTTAGGCAAAGGGAATTTCTGTGGTTTCTTACAAAAGTGGACGTATATAATTTTCTCTGCGCCCAAACCATCTGTTGATTCCCGGGACTCAGCTGTTATACAAATACACTCTGTTTTAGGCCTGGCTTATCTAGTTCCGATTAGTGCCTTTCATCTGTTCATCGGGGAGAACAGGAAGGCACTCGCTTTATATGGAGTACAATTACAGCTACCATGTATTAATCTTCTGGGAAAACGAATCACTACCTTCCTTCAAAACCGAGACCGTTAGAATAGAGATGAAATATGTCGTCGATGTATCACAAACAAATGAAGTTCACAGTAATTAGCCAGTGACCACTGAGAATGTGCACCAGTCACCACATGTCCACATCACATTACTGTGATGGGACTGACCTATTGTATTATATACAAACCAGCTGTTGATCATTTGCAGATGTAGTTTGTTCACAGACATGACAGACCATGGCGGTGATTGATTGGCATCACTGGCGGAGGGAATGTCCCACGGGCCCTGATGCGAGATTGACAGCAGTACTGACAGCCCAGGCCGCTCCCACCCTCCCCCTCTATTACCCCCCCCCCCCTCCGCTGTGAACGCCGAACGGGACCGTACCACTAAAACCCTCAATGTTGCTCAGCTGCAGCTTACCCGAGGCAATGCATATCCCATTCTGAACTGAGATCAGATTCATACGAGGTTTCCGCCGGACACACACTGGTCTGATGAACCCATTCTGACCTGAGATCAGATTCTAAAAATGTCAGTCGCTCTTCGATTTTTCAAAAATAGCAGACCTACAAGCTCGTATCGCGCCACTCGGTGGCGCGATATGAGCTTGTAGATCTGCTATTTTTAAATAGCTAATGCATAACATGATGCTGACACCAAAATGGGTGCCCGGTCAGAATGGGATATACATACTGTATAGGCTCACAGCAGGTTACATATCGAAATATAGCTCCGTAACCATTCCAAACGGAGCTAATCGAAATACTGCAGGGTTTAGGCTGCCACTCACTCACACGTAGTTGTGCCTGCCGTCTGTGGCGGTGAGTGACAATGAATGGGACAGCTTCGGGATTCTGGAACGTTGATTAAGTACAGTCTCTTCATTTTTCAGTTCAAGTGGTAAAGTCAACGTTGGCATGTGTTCATCTTTATGTTTACTGTTGTTGTCTTTCACCGGTATGCGACTTCACTCACCTCCTCCACCCCAGTGTGGATGGAGCTGTTGTGTTTGTTGCGGGTTCCATTTCCAATGCCACCTTTACTCCATCTATCTTGCCCTCTCTCTTTTGAAAGGGTCTGTGGTTCTTGTTGCTTTATGTCTTGTTTTGACTGTTCAAAGGATCAAAACTCAACTTTACCAGGCGACTGCAGAGTCTGCAGTGCTGAAGCTGTTCACAGCAACACTGGACAGACCAGAGCAAACACTTCTGTGCTCTCTCTGTGACGTGCAGCCAGACGAGCCAGTAAAGCAGCCCAGTTTAAACACTCTCTTTCCCGGCTGAAGGGCCCTTCACAATAAAGCGTCTGCCTTTATACCTCCCAATGAACTATATTTTACACTGGTTAATATTGACAGGAAATGTAGTCTTAGTCGCGGTAACTTAACAGCGTGTGTTTGTTGCAGAGAGAGCCAGAGAGAGAGAGAGAGAGAGAGAGATTACAGTGTACTACGGTTACGTAGGGCCCCCTGATGCAACTGCTTCCCCTGCTGTATATCTCCGCGCCTGATTGGCATCCATTTATGAGTAATCTTTAGAATTATTTTCTTGATCTTCAGTTTAACAGTTTAATCTTTTGGATGTGCTCATCTGTCCTGACCACTCTTGTTGATTTCCCCCCCACTAGTTCATATCCATCTCATCACCTCTTCTCGCCAAGTGGTGCAATTATTGCTTTTAAAAGGGGTAATTAAATGGTTCTTCCCCCTGAACTGAGGGCCTGTGTGATTTATGTGGACTGTAAGTGCTTGCAGGAGGTTGTTTCATCAATGCCAGGATGAAGCGACCCTGTCCTCTCCACAAGTTTCCCCTGGTGGGCCACTATTATCACACTGTCCTTGGGCACAAAGGATGGAGACAGGGCTACACAGGGGCCTGGATTTGGCACGAAGACGAGACTGTAGTCAAGATTCCCTGGCACAGACACAAGGTCTGCGCTTGTGGGCACATATCTAACTTCAGTCTGTTTTCACCAGGGATTCCATGCTGCAAGGGAGAATGAATGGAAAACCAATTTCAGAAATATCAGAACAGACAAGTTTGTTCATGGCCAACGACAGCCAGGTAGCATTTATCTTCACAGTCAATTCAACCATGAGATGAGTACAATGTCTCTGAGAGCCAGTCTGCACTATTCATCCATCTGGCCAGGAAAAGTTGGAGCTGGTGCGAAGGAGTGAATATTTACTCACATGATTGTATTTGGGGGAAATACAATGCAACCTCCACCTCAGAGGTGCTTTAGATTATCTGAACAAAAGCTTGTATTCTTACAGTGTCATTAACAGGCTGAGGTGGCACAGCTTTATATAGAGAATGGAATGCAGGATCTGAAGCAGTGACGTAAGCTTGCCGGTGAAAGCTGAGGCGCAAATTATCTTTCTTTCTTCCCTTTTTCCCTTGAAAGGTCATGAACTGGCTTGTGCTGGCTTGTCTGTTAGCAGTGGTGATGAGTCACATGTGGAGCAGAGTGCAGTTAGTTTCACTGCCTCCTCTCTTACCTGGCCGACTGTCTGATCAACCACTAGAGCTCAGTGCATTTTCACAAGGACACAACAGAGCCTGTAATTACCTCTTATTATAGTCGGAAATGAATCCATCACATCTGCTTCCAATGAATGGGCAGGCTGGCCCTCCTGCTGTCTTGTATCGTTGCATAAACCTCTGGCAAACAGATGTCTTTGTAGGTGTAGGAGCACCTTCAAATTAGGGCCGCCCTTTGAATTATGAGGACAGGTGAAATGTGTCTGTCGACCACTGAGAGGTGGATGTTCTCTCAGACTTTGTTTGTGGTTTGCCTGATCATGGCCTTAACCAATTCTGACCTGAGATCAGATTCATACGAGGTTTCCGCCGGACACACACTGGTCTGATTAACCCATTCTGACCTGAGATCAGATTCTAAAAAAATAATAATCTTCGATTTAAAAAAAAAATAGCAGACCTACAAGCTCGTATCGCGCCACTCGGTGGCGCGATATGAGCTTGTAGATCTGCTATTTTTCAATAGCTAAAGCATAACATGATGCTGACACCAAAATGGGTGCCCGGTCAGAATGGGTTAAGGCAGGCCGGTCTCCAAACTTTGGGGGGGCCATATTAGAAAATATTAAAACACCCCAGGGGCCAACTGCATTATTTAGCTTCGGATTTAAACGATTCTATTTAACTGTCGTCATCAATATTTTAATAGCAATGGTCTTTTTGTCAGGTCTGTGCATGTGAACAAAAAGTGTATCTCAGCCTTTGTTTCAGCCTTACGTCACATTACTAAATGTAACCAAGCAAACAAGGTAAAATAAATAAATACAAGGAACTAAGAACACTGACAAATTATACTCTGGGAAATGCCCAGGTTAAAAAACTTTCATGTAAAAATGCTGCCTTGAGGTCTGCTAGCTGCCGCTGGCCACTTGCATCCTCCTGAGTGTACATATAGCCGGAACAATTTATGATATTATTAAGGTGACTTGGTGTAAATTATTCATCTCTTGTGCTCTCTATGCTCTCCATTTAGAGGGTTAAGCCCAAACCACACCAATGCCTTAAAAAACGTTTTGTCCCAACCCGACCATTTGGTGTGGTTTGGGCTTTAGAGAGCTAAAGCAGGTTAGAAAGAACCAAAACTTTCAATGTAACAGTGATTTAACAGTCATAATTGAAGACTAGCTCACGTCTTCCTGTGCTGAAATTCTTTGTGAGCTTGTAGATCTGCTAATTACAGTACAGACTCCCGTGGGACTCCAGTCAATGAAATATATGGTTTAATTGCTTAAAGTGCCAGTGGGCCCATGGGGTTCATGTCTGTATTGACCGCCGGCCTCAGTAAAAGTTGGTGGTTCCAATTACCGGACGCCGGTGGGGTTTTTGCTCATTAGTTCAGACACAACCACAGCGGAATATTTCTGTGGACCTTCCGTTTCTGTCGGTGTTTAACCGGCATATATGAAATGCAAGGCTTACATCATGCCTCTCTCGCTGTGCATGTTCAAGCTTCTTTCTCCACCAGCAGGATGTGAATGACTAATGTATAAGTCCACAGTATCAATATACCCTGCGTTCAAGCTTGTTTATAGTGAACCAGTTTGTTTATATTACTGAATGCTGTGTTTTCATTTCTCTTATTGTTCCAAGCTCTTTAAAAAGGTGTGGTTTATTTTGGGGCTGGAAGGAGAGGAAGAGCAGAGCAGTTAAAGTGAGGGAAATGTTTAATTTAGCACGGGGGGTTTTAATCTGGCTTGCCTTTTACTGTAGACCCAGCAGGCGTGGTCCAGTCTGGGGGAATTCCTTCCTCTGAGTTCATGCGGGACAATGGGATTGTTGTCAGGATACTAGAAAGGGAAGGCTCTCTTATCTCACTTACTGTCCAAACATTAGTGTCACTATTGTGTTCTGTTTCACCTGCTGGAAACGGAACACTTAAATGTCTCCTGTGAGACATTCAAAGTCTCTCATTGTGCATTGCACATTGCCTCTGTCGGCCAGAAACCTTGTAATCTCCATAATAGTATATTATGTTCTGCCATATATATATATATATATATATATATATATATATATATATTGTATGACAGTGTGAGTGTCATACAAAGTGCAAAAGTAGAGAAAATAGCAGATCTACATGCATCTACATATTGCAATTTTAGACAGAAAAAATCACCTAATAATGATATGCTCAAAATAGAGCCGCCAGGTTGGACAGTGGTTTAAATCTTTCCATTTCATGTAACGCTGTTGTCTGTTGGACATACAGGACTTCCACTCAACAGCAACAACATCTTTTTCAAGGTATTGGGTGTAGAGTTGTACTTGAGTCCCGTTGGTGTCTTTTATGAAGCCATCTTTGTTCCAGACTGGATATAGCCACGGTAATCAAAGTGTGACTCAACACAGGTGTACCCACATCACTACCTACCTTTCAGTCTTTGTCAGGTAGACTGATCCCCTCAGGGAAATGGTCTAGACAGTAAGAACCTTTAGTCTTTGTAATTGGTCAACGTCATTTTGCTGTTAGAAGACAAATATGGCATGCTACTGTATCTTAATGTCTAAACCATGAGCACTGCTGCAATACTTTAATGGGGCAATATCCCTCAATTAAAGATCTTACATGAAAATAACTCGGGCATTACCTATGGATGGAAATGCAACCTGTCATGCTGCCTACAAGGTTAGGTTTGGTTGTTTTATTTGGATGTAGGCTATTTGGAGGTACCTGACGAAGATCTTTCAGGTCAAATCATTTAATTACTTAGGTTCGCAAAAAAAAAAAAAAAAGACAGTGTGTGAATACGCTCTTTGTATTTGCATGTATTAACATGGTTTACTTATGCCGTTTAAGATCTGGATGGCAGCCAAGTGAAATAGTGAATGATGCACTGACATCTAATTTCACAGTCCTTTGTTGACCTTGGACAAGAGTGGTGGTTATCTCCCATCCAACAGCTTTCCCCCCGTCCTAATTCATAACCATATCTTTATCCTGCACTCTCGGTTTGCTTATCCAGAGTCTGCACTCACCCTCACTCAAAGCTTGGCTGGGCTTTTCCTTCTTGTTTCTAAAACTGGATGGAACAGCGTGAGGAGCGTATACTCCTTGTGCAAAAGTTCTACTGTTTAAACAACAGCTGCCAAGACTTGTTAAAAGTTTACGCCACTTTTAGCCAAGTTATATTTCTCATAAAAACCACCTCAGTAACAAGAAGGAGGATTGTCTCTTTGGGACTCCTTACATACACTGGAACTCTTCCGGCCCGATTTATTAGCTTGCAAAGGTGTAGAATTGTTGTCACAGGCCGCACAATAAAAAACAATAGTTGATATCGTGGGAGGAAACATGAGCCAGACCTTTTAGCCATTAGTGTAAAATAAGGTGTAAAACTGGCGTATTCTGACCCCAGCCAAGGTACTCTGCACCTGGTGAAACCCATCCTTCACAACACTGGGATCCTCCAGGATTCTCCACCATGACCCAGCCTCCAGAAGAGATAATCCCATGGTTCGCCACTGCCCAGCTCCTTGATCCTTTGTCAGAGGGTGACAGGGGGAGTCTAAATCCAAGGGTTTAATGGAGAGAATGGAGATGGTTAGAGCCAATCAGAGATGAGGCATTTCGTGCAAGACAAAGTGGGCACCTGATCCCCTCTCACGGGCTAAAACCAAATAAGTGGCTTCAGGAATGTTTCCCATTTCCCTGCTTTAAAGTGACGCTAAAGAGCCAACACTCGCTAGCATTTTTGGGGCGAGTGGTTAAGATTTGCCATGATCCTTGAGTTGGGGGAAATAAATCACTTCCTTTGCTAAACATGGAAGCGAACCTGGAGAAAAGTCCCTTGTTAGGTTAATGCTTAGGGTCACAGCTCGCTAGCTAAAGCGTGGGTGGATTTTCTTCATAACATTCATGACTATCTTTGGTCATTAAATAAAAGTGGATCATAGTCGAATATCTCTAAAATGTTGACGAATAATGGAAGCGTCAAGGGCAATGGAAAACTTAATGTCATTCAACCCTGAATCTCCGAATCTGTAATGCATTTTCTCTACCCAAAAATAAGCTCTGTAAAGGCCTGGTAGATCTCACTGTGTCTAAGACTGAACTGTTTAACTTTAAAGCCATGCGGAATCCATTTTTGTGTGTGTTGTTGCGCTGATGTGGGTGTGCCACTGTGCTGAGCAATGGTTGGCTGTGTCGCTGCCACTTCAAGCCTGGCTTTCTTCAGCGTTTATGGGTTCTGGGTCCACTGTTGCTAACCTCAAATGGGGAGGCGTGAGGAACATTGCCCTGCAGCCAGCTAGCCTATAACTGTAGTGGGTCTTTGTATAAAGGCAGAATCTGGAAACTCTTTGGGGTAGCAGCACGTTCCGGAGGGCTTTGGACAAAAGCATCTTTGAATAATATGTTGGCCAAATTGGTTTCACATTCCGTTTCAAACGTACGTAGCCTTGGGTTCCGTGGATTTGTTTTGTCACTCGAGTCGCCGCTCCGTCTGGAAAGGGTCCCTATCTCCCCAAGGTAGGCGGGACATGTAAAAGGATGAATTGGACCCGTGGCTTCTGAAAACAAAACACCAGTTTGACGTTGTATAAATGCGAACCGCGCAGCTACTGCTGTGTTGCCCCTTATTCTCCACCCCCCCGGCTGCACCATAGATATATAAAGGCTAAATGGCTCAAACAGGTTGGTTTATTACAAACGTTGTCAACGTGGCTATATGATTCAAGACGCTTATCTGCTTAATGTTGTTTTTTTATATGAACGTCGTATAAAAGCTTACAAGTATGCGGACGTGTCTGACGTTTATATAACAAACCAAACCAAACAATATAAACCTATTATCACTTCTCTGAGGTGGGGGACATTTGAAATGCCACCACACGTGTGCTGGCAGACCCCCCCCCCCCCCCCCAGCCCAGGCCTGTTGTACACACACACCAAACAGGGCCTCTGATTCTAAAGGAGGGGTGTAATAACACCTGCAGCTACGCAGCTCCCGAGGTATTTTTATCGGCCAGAGGAATTCCACCTCTGTTCTCCCCTGGCATCTATAGATGCAAGAGGAGGGAAGGGAAGCTTCTGCAAAGTCACCTGACCGATCAATTCCTCCACACTGTCTCCCCCCTCGCTGCACTTAACACGGCTTTCTCTGAGGCTCTGTCCGTAAACAATAAAATGGATAAATAAACATACCGTTGCTATGTAAATAACACATAGACCTCCATCATTAAATCGATAACTCATTGTGTGTTTGGGACGCATGCAAATGACACAGGAATGATTGCATATTTAAGACTTTAGCTCTGTTCTTATAGAACTGAGTCAGCTCCTCCGACTTTAACGCTGCATGCTGTACCTACTCCTGTATGCAAATGCATACAAAATGTCACCATTGACGTGAGCAATATGCTAGCATAGGAAACTGTAGGAAGATGGCGAAAGCATGAATGGTAGCATATTGTATTCATTGTTGTGCCACTGATGACATTCTTCTGCCACAGCAAATTGAAGAACGGTGAAGACATTGGTGGGAATTCATTAGCAGTATTTGTTTTATATATATATTGTTGTTTGTAGTGATTGTGAATGTGATTGCATGAAATTGTTGAGCCATAGCTTGAAAGTACACCCCACGTCATGAATAACTGAATCATGTCCCGACTCCGACTCGAAGAGGAGAGGCAAAACACGAGGAACAAACTTTGTTGCTGTCGCTTGACCGTCAAATAACAGGAAGAAATGTTTGTGTTTGTGTGTTTTCCTGCCACGTTGGTGGTCACTTCTGATATCACCTTTCACCACCACTAACAGAGTTCGTTTGGCAATGGCCCTCTTTTAGGATGCTATGGGAGTATTAAAAGAAATTAGAGTAGAAGAGGAGCTGATTCTGCCAATCAAAGGAAATAATTAAATTACACGGTGTGCGTCTGTGTGTGCGTGGCGTGCGTATTATAGACTACCGGCAGTTTCTCTACACACATAAAATCTAATTAAAGTAACACTCTGGCACTTCATGATTGAAAAACACTTTCATTATCGTTCTCTGCGAGATATGGCCGTCGTCCTTTGCCCTTGGATATATTAGTCAGACCAGATATGATTTCTCCTCCTCGGCCGTGGTGTCCCTCTCTCCTCCCACTGTTTCCCATGGTGCGCACACACACGCAGGTTCACAAACAGCTGTCACGGTAATTTCCAGTGGGGAGGATGGATGGGTTGCGTGGGATCTCTTGAAAGAGACGGATAACCTCTGAATACCCTCTCAACTTCCTCCCAAATTTCCAGACCTTTGCACTTTGATGATCTTGTCAACATCAGACCTACTTTAGTAGCTTTTGTGCCGTGCCGTGCAGAAACATCTGGAGAGCACCGTCACTTCGTCTCCTATAATCCCCGTTATATTTTCATTAATGAAGGTTTTTGGCCATGTTTGTTCTTCTCAAGGCCTCACTCGTCAGTGTTGTAAGAGTTAAACGAGCATTGTAGGGAAAAAGTAGAGGGGAGGGGAAAGAAATAGAAGAGTCTTTGATGTGCAGATGGCGTTTAACAAAGAGGGCAGCTCAGCTAGCAGCAGGTTTTGTTGTGATGTCCCGAGCAGAAAGAACATCTCAGGTTTCCAAAACAAAGGCTGTTCACAAACTCATGGCTTCAGATGCTCAACATGTCGGAGCTGCTTAGCGTTCCAAAAAACCTCACCATGTACCCCCGGCTAATTCCCAGTTAATTATGAGCTTGCAATCCCAAATAGCATGACCTTGGGAACTGTTGGAAAGTGGCTTTACTAACATGAAATGACTCCCTCGGGCCAGAACTCATGGTAGGGCATTCTGCCTTTGGCTGGAAGACCTTTTCAGAAAGCACAATCTGTGATATTACAGCTTCACAGATGATTCACTATACTTAACTTCAAATTATATTACATACCGGTTCATGCACGAATTTCTCCACTGCAAGTCTGAAAAATTGCATGAGCTTATGTACAGTATTTACAGAGATTTGTGCCACTTTATAGCCTACTTTTTCTCACACTTTGGAACGATGACCTAATCATGTAGGGGGGGGGGGGGGGGGGGAATCAAGTTGACAGACTGCGCTGGCTCTGGCCTATGAGCATGTGGGACAATGCAAGTGTGGCCAAGGCAACAGGTGGTGTCAGATTAGCTGGTCCTGAGGCAAAAACAAGCACCAGAGAGAGAGGAGGGAAAAGGTAACCGGGCTTGCTGCCATTAGTGTGGGAAACCAGAGCTTAATCAGAGCTACCAGACAGCTGCTGTTACTTCCGTCCTAAAAAGTCCTGGGCTCCAAAATGAAATCAACTCAACCATCAATTTGAATCATTAAAGTGATGTTGAACTCGGTAGAAACGTTATGGGCGCATATTGTTGACATGTAAGTACTTTTAGACGGATGGCCATTGCTAAAGTTAGCTTTATATTCCCTTCCTGCATTGACTCAGTCTTCCAAGACAAACATTTGCCAGATACGTCATACGTTGTGGCACCACAGATCTCGGAGCCCTTCCGACTCGTCCCGTGGTAAGGAAAGGAGACTTCTTAAATGACACAGTGCTGCATTCAAGGGGCTATCTTTCTGTTATAAATAAACAGGCTGGGCCTGACCAGGCCATGTGCTTACCCTGTGAGCTGCCACCAGTTTGCACCTCTCCACTCAGCTGTCGTCTGGGGGAACCGGAGCTAACCCTTTGAGTCTCTTTCTCATGACAGGTCACTCTCTATGTCCCATTACCGGAAAAGCATGCACGCACGCGCGAGCACACACACACACACACACACACACACACACACACACACACACACACGCACTAGTCTATTTATAGCCCCCATAAAATTCTGTCATGGTGTTATATTTAAAGTGACATGCAGTCAAGGTTAGCTACTTTTTCTGGTGCTTTTATTGGTGTTCTTTTTTTTGTCAGTCAAGTTGAGCCAACAAGACTTTGTATTGTCGAAATGTTCCCACCTTTTTGCATTGTCTCTAAAATAGTTGATCCTACAGCTTAACTTTCTCAAAGATCCCAACTCTGAACCATTTTCTATTAAGTCACTAGAGCGTAAAGACATTCATTGGATTACTCCTCCAAATATGAGCGTCGCCAGCTTTAAGGGCTAGCCCTCCAATTCAATAAATTGGTCTCTCCCATAAACCACAGGGCCCTATTAACAGAAGAGGCTCATTCCTGGCTGAAACAGTGGGCTGCTGCTAAGTGTGTGTCTTTTAATGAGTTGTTTTGACCGTGTGTGTGTGTGTGTGTGTGTGTGTGTGTGTGTGTGTGTGTGTGTGTGTGTGTGTGTGTGTGTGTGTGCGTGCGAGTGTGTCTGTGTGCCCACCCACATTTGTGCACTGCTGTGTGTGTAAACAATAGGGTGTTTTCAGAGCCCTCAGTCATTGGAGGTGGGGGTCTTCAGCTCTCCTCCCCTGGACAAGTTGGCATTGTGATACTACTGTAGGTGGTCTGCATGTGGATGTGGGGTCGAATACTGGACAACTCACCCCGGTGCTTGCCCGTTTTTCCTCCCGGGATTTTCACCAGTGAGGGGGATAACTTTGTAATATGCTATTGGCTGTTTGTATTCTTTTTGGAAAAATATAAAAAGATACTCCTGTGGAAAGGCTATATTATTTGACTTATATTGACCCTTTGACAATTTTGTATTATTTAGTATATGTAAGGTTTTGCCCACTCAAATGGTACCTCGTCAGATAATCCCCACATATCCTACAACAACTTCTGTGAACAGACTTCACTGTAGTAGCTTTTCATAAATTACAGCTGTTCTGCTGTCATGAAAGTTTATAGTTAGAGAAATTCAAAGTCCAGCCGTCTGCTATCCAGCCTCTCCCACCCCTCACTGGGGAAGATTCTGTGAGGAAAACAGAAACGGGGTGAGTTGTCTTGTTACCGTGGGGTCCTGGTGGAACCCCTGCCAGGGTGATAATTGAAGGGAGGGCCGTTAGGACATCATCTGGGCCCTCACACCTATAGAGACGTCACACTCTGTCAACGCACCCACCAGTAGCTTTTCAAAACAACAATCGGAAGGTTCAAGGTTCAAGATTCTGTTCTGTCCTTGCGTGATGTCCTCCGCCATCTGTTTGTGAGTGAGTGAGTGAGTGAGTGAGTGAGTGAGTAAGTGAGCGAGCGCATGTGCGCGTGTGGGTGGGTGCAGGTGCTATATAAATGCAGCATTGAAAGTGTTTTACCATTTACTCTACGAAACAACAATCAAGTAAGGAACATGGGGCTCAGCGGTCCAGGCACTTTGGCCGGTAGCCCGAGTCTGGCAGTGTGCCGCGGGTTCGACTCCCGATCCCGGCGGTCTTTACTGCATGTCAGGGGGGGGGGGGGGGGGGGGGGGGGAGTAAGGAACATGGGTGTTGAATCTGTGTTGCTCCAGTGAGGTTTCAAAAAGCCCTTGTTAAAGGAGAATTCCATGCTAGAATGCTTTCTTATCTTTCTTACCTTTCTTTGTAGTTGTTACGTCCCCACCAAAGAGGTCCAGGTGTTTTTTTGTGCAAAAACTCCTTATTGGCTATTTTCCCTACTGAATGGGGCTATGGGGTGTTATGCTAGTTCGCTTATTTCCATCGAAAGAAGTAGTAAAGTGTGCCGCTTGGGATATTATTTACATTATGAAGAGAGGATATATACAAAGAAATTATAATTTTGAGCGATGGAAATAAGCGAATTAGCACAACATCCCATTCAATTCAATGCAATTCATTTAGGGCTTATAGTAGGGGAAATAGCCAATAAGGAGCTTTTGCACAAAATAACACCTGGACCTCTTTGGTGGGGACGTAACAACTACAAAGAAAGGTAAGAAAGCCTTTTAGTATGGAATTCTCCTTTAATATGTAGTTTGGTGTTAGGTTTGGGGGTGTCTGGTTTCACAGCCCGGTGTTGGGCTGTCACGCTGTGTGTACCCTGTCTGGTCCCTGTGTCGCCTGGCTGTAACCTTTGGCCTTAAATCCATCAGTGTGTGACTCGCACAAAGTTTGCATTTTGTGCAATTCAGGGCTGAAACAGGCACCTCTAAAATGCAGAGTGGGGATTAATGGCGTCTTTCCAATCATTTAGCATTTACTGTGTTGCTTGCGTTGCAGTTATTTACTGCCAGTTGCAAAATCAAGTTCCCATTGCCCGGTGAAATAAATCTTAGAAACATTTGCTCAGCAAAGCTGTAAAAGAATGTATACTTGCATCATTGTGTTGAGCTATTGCTGAGTTGATATTAGTTTTTTTTAATGAAGAGCTGCTTATAACTATACTATATACCTTATGTGTATCAATCATCCTAAAACATGAATTCTAGTTCCTTTATTAATAAATAATCTAATCCTATTGTTTTACAAAATCCTGTTGTCTATTGGAATCACCTGGGTATTATTTGTCTTGCAAACACATTACATTTTTGGTTAATAACCACTAGCTGCAACTGCCCTTCCAGATCCTTACCGTGACCTTAACTACACCAATTTTACCAAACATAACCATTTATAATCTTTTTAAAGATGATGACGCTGTCAGGCCAAAGCCTATATGGCTTTACCACTTGGCCAGCAGGTGCCAACATAACCATTTCTAACCAAGTGCTTAACCATCATGGCTCTGTACTAGTGTCTTTTCTGTGTTCTGTTATTAACCCATTTAGGTCTTCTAAATCCTGACAGTTTTCTGTCAGGATTTGCGCCACATTTTCACCATAAAAAAAAATAAATAGCAGACCTATACAAGCTCGTAAGCTTGTAACGCAATTCATTGTGAGCTTGTCGATCTGCAATGTTCTGCTAATAAAGCTTTCCCCACAATACGGATACTGGGCTTTAAGTGGTTAATAAACACAAACCATTCCCTAGACCTAAACTTAACCATAATGCACCTTAACACCCCGATCGCCCAGGACGAAGTTCACCGTTCCTTTCAATTAGTAACACCCGGCGGCCAGGACGAAGATTGATCCAAAAGACTGGAGGTTATTTATTTATGTCAAAACCGATCGCATCGCTCCACAGCCTGGGGCGCGCCTGTTGTTGCGCAACACTCGATGTTGCGCAACAACAGTGGGACGTCATCGAAAATCCCCCCCCTGTTTAGCCGACGACGAGACCGAAAATCTTAAAACGTTAATAACTCTTGATATAAATCATAACGCCTAATTCTAAGCAAAGATCATGTATTAGACGGCCCACCGCGGTCCCGTCGCTATAGTCGCGGTAGATTTAATCATACCTCCCGTGTTTTGGCTACATCTAGCTGCTTTCAGCCACATCATGATTTAATGGATTAAATAACCCCCGGGGCGTTCGGGGTGTTAATACAATTCTATACACACATAAACAACAACACATAACCATACATCAACACATCGGTCAGAGTGCTCCATTATGGCTGTCTAGTTAGTACACAATGCATGGAACTGTGGTGTATTTATTTGCCAAACCCATTTGCTTTATTTGAGACATGCCTATAGGTTTCTCCACGCATGTAGACTCATTATTGTGTGTGTGTGTGTGTGCATGCACGTGCGCGTGTGTGTGCGTGTGCGTGCGTATTTTTGTGTAAATACAAGTTCGGGATACAGTGCCCCTTTATTATATCAGCTCTTTGCAGGAAAAGAGAAAAGCGCTCACTGGCTATTAACATTTCTTCTTCTCGCCTTGTAATCTTCCCCAGATTAATTGTGTACTTCCGTGGATGTCTCCTTTCTTTTTTTTTTCCACTGTAGCCGGATCCCTTACACAGGTCCACACAGGCCTGACATTTATGTTGACATGCCTTCCCAAACAATGAGCGTGGTGTAAATGCAGCCCAGAGAGAGGGCTCTAGGTGTGCGGCAGATTCTCACTAGCTAGAGGCTCCTCTTGGCACGACGAAAAGAAAACAAAGTCCTCGGATACCTCACAGGGAGACAGACGAGAGAGAGAGAGAGCCATAAAATCAAACACAATAGATTTTTTTGTTTTCACCTAACCCATATCTCATTTTATCTCGCTCGGTTGAATCATATCAAAGCACGGGGTAAAACATGCCTTTTCATGTGGCTTGTGCTTTATAGTGCAAAGTTATGATTCAGGCGGCATCTCTCTGGTTTTAACACTAATCCATATTAGCGGCTTATTTGCGGTCATTCAGGTGCTCTGCAGGTACATGCACACACACACAAAAAAAGATTGCAAGGTCAGGAGCAAGCTAGTCATTCTAAATAAAAGAAATCCCCCTAGGACCCTCTCAGTTACTCGTTAAGAAGATTAAATGGGAAGCACATTTCGGATTTCAGCCTACAGTGCACTGTACTCCGCGGTCCCACCTTGCAGTGCCAGCGGCAGCATAGGGTAATGAGGACCAACAGCTGCTGCCGTTTGGTTTGTCCAGAAAGTTTAGCATGTGCCTCGAGAAATTGCTGGTCGACTGCAGGAATGTCTGTGGGAGACTGAATTAGTGTAAAATGTATGGCATGATCCTTATGTGGGAGAGAGGGAGAATGGAGAACCCGGGGGTAGACGCTAAGCAGACTGCTTCTGCGTATGCGTTACAAAAT